>NW_019384440.1:467445-493233 GCF_000671375.1 Centruroides sculpturatus
GAAAAGGTCGGAGAGGTGATGACGGTCCTTTAACGTTCGCGCTCGTATTTTACTCCGTTATGTCCCTTTTCTCTGTCATCTTGGAACCCAAACGGTTCACCAGATGTTCTTGTGGCCATTTATCCCCTACCGCGTTCTTACTTCACAGATATCCCTTT
The DNA here is from genome assembly GCF_000671375.1 of Centruroides sculpturatus. NCBI lineage: Eukaryota > Metazoa > Arthropoda > Arachnida > Scorpiones > Buthidae > Centruroides > Centruroides sculpturatus. Next base: position 467,604 of record NW_019384440.1, read on the forward strand.
TGTTCTTAGACCCCCCTTTCTCCCGCTTGCTTCGACCCGATATTTGTTCGCGCGCGTCTCGACAAAGCTCTCCCTCTCTCTGTCGACATTCCCCCCTGTTATTTATCGTCGCGTCGCGTTTGTTTTACAATTCGAGAAAGTTTTCGTCTCATCTGGGCTTTGTCACTAACACATCCCCTTGACCCGATTCTGTCTTCGAAACTTTCTGACGTTAAAGTTTGTAATTAGTCGAAATTTCTACGCGCTTTTACGACCCTCACACTTTTTGCAAAAGGTAGAGCATAGATCTGAAGATAATGCAGAAAAATTCTCAGAGGATAAGGATAACTTGCCAAAAAGAAACGCTCTCAGTTAATTACTAGTGCTTTCAGTGATGACGAAGAAAACATTGTTTAATTTATATTAATATGTATCACTTAAGAAAATTTTAATAAAGATATTTATCTTAATTATGAAAATATAATTTTTAATTTTTGGAACCTAACCCTCGTTTTCATACTAGTTCTTTGTTTCGTATAACACGGATTTGCATAACATGGTAATTTTTTGGAACGTAACTCCCGTGTTATACAGGAGTTACCTCTACTATGGAAGTCTGTTTCTACTTTAAAATAAATAAGGCTATCACTGATCAATGAGAAATATTAATTTATTTTTAGTTTTAGCTCTTTCTTCTCTGTGGACACTAATACTCCGTTTGCACTGAGCATTTCAATCTAGATTGTGAAAGGATTGGTGACTGTGCTGTGGTGCGACCTCTTTTGACTGTTTCCATCTCAACTGAAATGAGGTTCACTCGCAATCAACACGAGAATTTTTGAAACTAGATCCAGTCATAAGAGAGTTTCCACAATCCCACGCATGCAAGAAGAAACAAGATGGCTGCAGAACATGTGTCGGGCTATCAACAGAGAAATAAAAAGATATTTGGAGAGACAACGAGATCTGGCTATTATTAAATATATGGCAAAAACATATTTATTTCTAACCAAAACTTCCATTTTTGTTTGTTTGTTGGTGTTCATGACTTATTGAGTGGTGATTCTTCTCAAGTCAGTTTTATCATCATATGCAATAGCTGGATTCTTCTCAAGCAGACTGCTTGTGCAAACAGCTCAACATTCAACTGGCAACAGTTATAATCGAGATTGTGGATAAATTGAGATCAAAGTGAGTCATAGATTGTGTGCAAATGCAGTGTAAGTCTTTTTGCCATAACCATTTTGGGTTGCAGGTTGGATGGTTGACGCAGTTAAGGTATTAAGGGCTCCTGTTTATGAAGTTTGAAAAATGCTGTTATAACACAACACTGTTTAAAAATAAAAATAAACCCCCTGAAACTTCCAATCAAAAACATTGTATCTCCCATGAAATTTCCTGTAGTTGCTTCAAATTCTCACTTAATTTAGTGGAATTTACCCATTTGTCACATGTAATCAGTGTTGCTAACATTTGCTCAGATGACAAAATAGCAGAAAACAATTGGAAACTTACTTTCAACTTATTTTCTTGCTTTCAATAATTTGTCAATCTCCTTAATCTAACACTTTTCTGGTCACACATGTGTTGGATTACCAAGATTGTACTGTACTATAAATAGAAATTATTGATGAACATAAGAAATGACTATAATAAAATTTTGTATATTTTTAATTAAAGCTTTTATTCAAAGAGTATTAATTCAAAGAGTATTCAAAGAGTATTAAATACTAAAGTTTAAAATGCTAAATTAATATAAAACTTTATTACTTTTCTGGTGTATTGACAAAATATATTTATAAATGATTTGATTGCTTCAGAGATTGGGTATAAGCAAGGAAGATAGAGATGAATTTATTAGAGAGAAAATGGAAATGATGAAAAAGAAAAGTGAAGAAATATTGAGAAGGCATGCTGTATGTTGAATATTAGTTTTATTGTGTATGTTTGATGATTGATAGAAATTAATCACTTAATTACATTTATTTTCAGGAGGTTGAGGCTGATAAAAGAAATGCGGATGTTCTGAGCATGCAGATAACAAAAAAGCAGCCATCTCAGGTATTACAAAATATTTGTCCTTGTAAATAAGACAAATCCATTATTAATAATTAGTTTTTAAACATTTTCTGTTTGGAGTCTTAATTAAAATTTGAAACTTAATATGTAATAACATTAGTTTTGTATCTTCATTTTTTTTTTCAATGTTAAACATAATTTATTGAAGTTGCGTTGAAAACAGTATGTATTTTCAGTAGGATACATTATGCTAACAATGATATTTCTAATGGTTTTACTATGAGAATATCGAGTGATTTGAAAAATTATATTTACAGGCTAATTTTGTCCATCTAAGTTTTTTAAACTATCATTCTATTATAAAAAAAACAATTGAACAGTAATTTTATTTTTTGCTATATAAACAGCATTCTTTTTAATAATTATTAAAAATTATTTAAAAAGAGTGGAAATTTTGTAGTTCTGTTATCTTAGCAGTATGGTTTTAATATCACTATACAAAGAGAATCTAAATATTTTGAGAAGATAGGGATTTAAAAAATTTTCACAGACAAATTTCAAAAGAATTTCTCTAGGAATTTTACTGTAGATACCCTGTGTCTGTTTACTGCATTCAGTTCAAAAGATAATGTGATCCAATGTTGGTCTGACATAAGGTTCAAAATGTTTATCTTTTAATAAAACCTTTGATTTCCTTAAACGTGACTATCTTTTATTTTCTATGCATACAAAGTAATACCAAGTCTTTTAAAATTTCCTAAAACTATTTTTCCCAAAGAAAAATTGATATATGATGTGAATGTTTTGATATATGAAATATGATGTTTTGTATGTTATTTTTAATATATGTGCATTTTAAAAAAAAGTCAATAATAATTTAATTATTATTATTGATTTTTTTTAGAAAAAATGCATATTCAAAAAATAATAATGGAAGTTACATACTATAAAGTTTTAAAGTGGTAGAAAATTAACAATTTTAATTTTCAAAATTCTGAATTTAACATTAATAGAATTAAATAGAACCAAATAATTTTTCATTAAAATCATTTTTGGAAAAGGATTTTTCTGTAGAAAAAGCATTAAAGTTTTACCGTCATCTGTCTGAAATTGCATGCATAAAACTAAAGAGGTTACAATCAACCTTAAGTAATAAAATAAATCTTTGAGTAAACTTTTTGAAGTCATAATTGGATGAATGAAACTGAAATTTGCCATTTTATTAGACAGTCTGACCATTTATTGATTTATACCAACTTTTTTTGGCTCATTTCTGAAAATAGGAGAGAATGAGAATAAAAACGCACATGTACACTTTAGAAACAAGTTGTTTTAAAAAAACAAATCCTTACATATGCAAGTTATAAAAATGACCCTTAATTATATCAGTGTTTTTCAACCTTTTTATCTCGCACAAACCTATAGTTAAATTTCCACAGAAAAACTCGTGTGATTTAAATTTCTGTTTGTAAACATTGTATTACTAGCCACTTAACCTAATTCTTTTTGTCTATATTTTTTGTGAATTAAATAAAACACTATTGCCTTAAAATAGAAGCATGTTACAATAATAGTTACAGTAGAGCCTCGAAAACTCGGCTTAATGTGGATCGAAGGGTGGCTGAGTTTGTGAAAATGCCGGGTTATCGGGAATGGGGTTAAAAAAAATAAGTATGAGTGTTTCCTCAGAAAATACTGTACTGTACTTTGTATGTATTGTTTACTTGAGAATACAACAGAGAATAAACTGCCCAAATACCCTTAAATAAAGGAAAAGTACGTTCTTTATGAAGGCATAGAGCCTTTACTACATGAAAATGAAAATTAATGAATACACTGTGTACAGTAATTTACCTGATAAGACAGACCTCAGAAAAATACTTTATGAGAGCTTTTATACTTTTATAAAGCTGTCTATAATGAAAATTAATTAACTAAGGATTTTTTTGCCATGCCAGGGTGTGGCCGAGTTATCTGGAGTGCCGAGTTTTCGAGACTCTACTGTATTTAAATTAATAATTTTCATTTACATTAGAAAAACAATTAACATTGTTTTAGTTTGCATTTAAAAGTGGTATAATAATTGCCTTAGAAAGCTGCCCAGTGTCCTGCTATTTTTAAGTTAAAATAATTTGAACTAAATATGGACAATATATTTGGGAAAACATTATATTTACTGTTCAGTTATACACTATTCAGATTAGTTTTTTCTATCTTGTTAAAAGTAGGAATATTTTATTATATTTTATAATTTTTACCTGTTTTCATTAGAAAACAGTTCTTGAAGTAAAGTGAAAGCATTAACTAGATTTGACTTATTAATTTTTACATTACTATGCAGTTTTAAAATACTCCTTAAATATCATAAAGGGAAATTATAAATAAGTGATTATATAAATTAGTGATGGTATGATTAATCAGAATTGGAAAACTGAGGCATTTGCTGGTAATTGGAATCAAGCAAATCTCATTATGATTTCCGATTCTTATAAATGATTCTTCCATATTTGTAAGAAAATTAGTTTTGTTTCAGTTGAAGATTAAAAATTTTAATATTAGTTTATTGGAAACTTTCATGTCCACTAAGCAGAGAGTGCATGATGCCCCATATATGAGGTGACGTCTGTCATGGCAGGCTTTTATGTAGTCAGAGTGATGAGAGAGAACACTTCACGTTTTTAGGGGATAGGTGACTTTAGGGTTGCCATTTGGCCAGCTTAACTAGCAATCTGTATTCTGTATGTAAGTATATTAAGAGCAAAATGTTCTGTCACTGCCACACACAAATAACAAATTTAAAAATTGATTTTATTTTATTTTTAGTTTTAAGTTTTGGTATAAAGACCCAGAGTTTTAATTATTATTTTTAAATTTAATTGTTATTACTAATTTCTATTTAATTTAATTTTGCATTAATTTTGCCTGCATTTTTGAACTGTTAATTACATTTTTGTAATTACTTGCAATTCTTTTTACTTTCCCCATTGTTATAACAGAGGGAAAGTATGCCAATCTGGTAAAAAAATGACCCCCCCCCAGATTTTTACATTTTTGAACTCAGGACCTTGAAAAGTCAAGAAATGCAAAAAATTTGGGATTTCTTTTCTCCTGTGTGTATGTATATTAGTGTAGGGGAATGATTCTGTTCATCTTCTTTGAAGCTTAATAACTTCTGTGTTTTTCGTCAAAAATTTCTGAAATTTTGCCGCAAGGTTTGTTTATTAGGGGAATTGAAGCTATTAAATTTTGGTGATTAAATGTCGAGGGGATGGGGAGATAATGTGGGTTGTGTATCTTCAGTAGGATTGGAATTAATGATGATTTTACTTCTTATTACCATTTACAGTTTTTTATGAAACTCATCCCCAACCTCAAAATTATGCTTTTTGCCATTTTATAATAGTTAAAAATATGAAAAGTTTTTAATAAAATATGATAACAGATGACACACTGAAATTTTAAATGTTGCTGGGAAAGTTGAGCAACTCATTGCAAGTTTATTTTCTTTTGTGATATAACTATAGAAATTGGTTGTGTTGTTTCACACAAAAGATAATCAACTTTAAATTTATTATAAATTCTATAGTATCTTCATTAATTTTTGTTTTATAAATTTGCCTCTCTTTAGAAATTTAAGAAATTGTTATAAGCGAGTTAATATTGATTAAACCAGTGATGGGCAAATTTTTTAAAGAGCGGGCCAAAGGAAAAGAAGAAAACTTTAGCCGGGCGAATATAATGGTAACCTAGCGCTGCATCTGAAAATCCAGGTGGCGCTATAAAAACATGTGCAGGCCGTCTGCCATATTTCTTTTTCTCTCTTTCGGCTACGCTACGCACGACAAGTGGATGTTCTGTACCGAAGCATACTTGTAACTGATCGAGCTTTTACTCAATAAGTGTAAAACAAAATTTTGTACATGATTGTAAATAAACTTTCATGGTGAGATATAAAGCTTCGGTTATTTTATATAANCTGACATTGGGCCAGCTTGACTGGCAATTTCAAATCAAGGCCAGCAGTCAGCAAAAATATTTAAGTGTCAGAAAAACAGTATAAAATATAAACAAAATTATATTTTAATTGAAAAAATGTAATATAAAATTTATTTTTAATATTTAGTACATTTTACTTATAATGATAAAATGACTTTCTCATTATAATCACGAAAGGTTTTGATATGATTCATGGATTATGCTGTAATAAGCTTACATTAAATTTTCAAATGCGATTTGTGCTATTCTGAGTAAAAATACTTGTTTGTGTAAGTTTATTGCCATTTTGGGTTTTAAAAATTGATTTTTCAAGATGAGTCAGTCTTGACATTTGTGGCTCAAGTGAAGCAATTCAAAAATTGGTTAACTTGTGATATTTGTTCAGCTTGTTGCATCACTTGCCGAACCTTGTTTAGTGTTAAATATGATGAAATTAAAGCATTTACAAGACAATTGCGAAAAGCATGAAAAAATAAGTGCATCTTCTCATTTATCTTCCTCCCCAGTCATCACATCAGCCAATAAAGCAGTTTCCAAAGATTACAACCCTATATGACATGATGGGCTAGTTCTTTTGAGTAAAAGGGAATTAGCTGTAATTTCTTGGGGGTAGTGTTGCAATACAGTAGAGCATCGATTATCCGAATACTGGTTAATGAAAAGTGTTCCAGTCAGAAAATTCAAATTTTCACTAGTGCTGTGGCATCACAATATTTGGCTATGTCTTGGTCTACTCCAATATTATTTTTGTTGATGTGCATGTTTTAGCTGGCAGCATGGCGTGACCATGAAAGGATACATAAGGATGCATCAGTATTTGAACGCAGCTTTTTTTCCCCCATCGTGAGTGGTGAATTTTGCTTGTTTGGTGTTTTTCTAGAACTGTGTGTCATGCTGAATCGGAATGTTTCTGATACTACATTAAATTCCAAAACAAATTTTTTTTTTGTTTTTATATTTTTCAATGTATTTATTTTGTTTGTGCCAAAATAAAGAAATAGTTTTGAACAATACAATAGCCACAATTATTATTTTAAAAAATTTTGTTAGGCTTAACATTGATGAAAATTCACCTTGTGTAAAGGTTCCTCCTCACCAGGTATTGGTACAATATATAAAATATTCACTATAAACCTGTGAGTAGCCTTTGAGATGAAAATTCAACACGAAGCAACATGCAGCGGAGAAAGATTTCAACATTGGGATAGGTTAATATATTTTTTAATACATGATCAGTTATCCAAACAACCCCCAATCCTGAATTGTTTCAGATAATCAATGCTCTACTGTATTAACTTTATCTGAAATAAAATAACAAATTTGTTTTGTAGTGCACAATAAAAGCAAGCATATCCACATAATGGAGAATTTTCATGTTTTTTTGAAAGATTGATTCTAGATTTTCCAATCATTTTCCATTCTTAAGTTTGATGCTTATTAATTAATGAATGTACCATGCTTGTAATGTAATCATTAATTTTTCTAAACTAAAATAAACTTTAGAAAGTCTTCAAAAGAATCAGAATCAGGAATCTTACTGGAATAGAGAGTTTTCAGCAGAATTGGAATCGGAAGAAATTTTGGTATCATTCCATCACTAGTATAAATACTCCTTTAATTTTTTTTCTTTTAAACACTGGGTTATGTGTATATAATGGTTATACTACAGCAAAAGCATATAAAATATATCACTTTTATTGAGATATTAACAGTACAGCATATTTTATTAGCACAAAAAGAGACTTGGGAAATAGGATCTGTAGGATACAAAGCAATTACTAAAAATCGTTAGTTATCTAAGTAAGAACTATTATTTCATCAAGGTAATAGTCAACACATTAAGCTGTACTAAACATCTTCAGTAAAATATTAATAACATAACTTCATAACAAGACTGTTACATGTGGTATATGATGATGATAGAACTTTATACTATACTTTTGCTTGTGTTCTGCCATTTGCATCAATAGTGTAAACAAACAGCCCATAGTGCCACTAAAATCTTGCAGCAAACTTTGAAATAATAAAATTTTTTTTTATAAGTTCTGTCTTTTATGTTAAATAAGTTCATCAAACCATTTATAATTGAAAGTGTTCAGGGTAATCTGCTAGTAAGTGGTATGACAATTTGAAGCACTATCCCATTTGTTTATCACTATGTAGTAAAGGTTCACATTTTATGCTTGGCATATCAATCATTGCCTAGTTTTGGAAATGTTTTAAGTGAAAAGAAAAAAAGTCAACTTATATACTACCATATGTGGTAAGGTTTAGAAAAACTTTCAAAATTTAAATATTCTCTCATTTATTAAGCATTTAAAAATTAATTATTATTTTATATTGAAAGTGTGATTGGATTTGTAAGGCAGTGGTTTCCAAAGTGTGCGCCACGGCTTCCTCACGGGTGCCACAAAATGTTATAAAATTTTTATAATGTTAGAATATAATGTACTTGTTGGAATTTGACACAGGGCACCTTGGGAAAATCTGCATTTAGCAAGGATGCCTAGAATCAAAAAAGTTTGGAACCACTGGAGTAAGGGGATTATCACATTTTATTTATAATATATATATATATTATAAATAAATTAAAAGTTTATATATTTTAAAATAAGGAAAATGGACCACCACCTGATCCAGTCAATTTCCTTGCTGATCCCTATCGAGATGGTAGAGATGGTACAAATGCTAATACCAATCATGCAGTTGCTCGCACCAATCGACGTCATTATACTAATTATGGTGGACAAGATTTCCAGAATGTTAAACATCTTATGAAAGAACAAAGAAAATATGAAAGGGTAAGGATGCTGTTTTATCTAAAAAGAAAATTTTTCAAATCTTGAACTTTATTCTTTGCAAATATGAATACAAAAACAAAGTAGTCCAGTCTATTTTCAGTTTTTTCTAATCTATATGTATAAAAATGAAGTTTTGCTGGCTTGTCCTTTAAACAAATGTTTATTCTTAAACTGATCTGGACCAAAGTTTATATGAGTATTACTTAGAATTGACACTAAGCTATATACTACCCCAAAATATCAACTTTTTCATCAGACTTTTTTCTGCCTTTACATGTATTGCCATCTGTTGGAGAAAATGATTGTTGTTGGTTTGTTGAATAATAATTTAGCACTAGTCTATAAATAATTGAATTTTAATTGATTTTTGAAAATGCCATCAAAAAAGAGCTTTGATTGCCCAAAAGAGTGCAGAAACAAAACAAAAAGGTCATTAAGAAATAGTGAAAGTATTGAAGATTGTGAAGCCCATCTTGAAAAACTGCTTGGAGAATGTGTCAATTGATGGCCAAACTGAATTTACAAATCTTCCAGGAACTTTCATGATGTACAGTACAAGTCCATTGATTCCATTTTCAAAACAGATCAGATATTTATTAACAAGTTAAAATTTATGATATGACACAAATCTTGTGATAATTCTAAAGATATGAAAAACTTTAAAATTCTTCCTCAAGAAGTTAAAAATTGCCTATTAGAATTGTTTGTTATTCTTGAGTATTATGTGGAGAACATACAAAACAAATGATCTTGGCTTTTGTTAAATATTTTAATTTGGAACAAATATTTCATTACTATACCTTTAAAATATACCATGACCTTATATTTGGATATAAGATCATACTTTTATAGATGAGTCAAAATTGACTATATTCTGCAAAGTACTTAAAAAAACTCAATTTTTAAAAAATTTTTATAGTATTGGAAGTATTTTTTTTATTCTTAATAATGATTACCAGAAATGTCACTGAATAGTTAATTTTTAAGTAATTTTACATGTGCATAAAAGTGCAGTGCACATGTAAAATTACATAGCAGTGCAGTGGTCTTATGAGTGAAAACAAACTGGCACACTTATGAGTATGCTCTTATAAATGAAATAAAAATGCAAAAACAATTTTCACATGTAAGAAGTAATACTTCATTTGCACAGTAGTATTGTATTTTTAATACAATAGACCTTTTGATAGACCTTTTTGATAGACCTTTCTAGTAGTATTGTATTTTTAATACAATACTACTAGAAAGGTCTATCAAATAATTCATAGAAAAACACGATGTACAGAAAACAAAACTTGTATTTCTAAAATTTTTTTACATATGTAGCTTTCAACTCTAAACACTTCTCACAGCAATGTTTCCACCATTCCAATCCATTTCTGTAAAATTCTGCATAATGGAATCACTTTGTTTTGCCTTATAAAGTGACTCCCTTCAAATGTTCCTATAACTTTTAGGGAAAAAACAATTTCAGAGGCCAATCTGGACTGTAGGGAGGATGCGATAATAGTTTCCAGTTGAATTCATGCAGTACAGATGAAGAATCTTTTGAAGAATGTGCAGGTGCATTGTCTTGATGAAACAAGATTTGTTTGTGAAACTTTCCTGGCTGTTTTTTCTTTATTCTTCCTTTAATTTGTGCAAAACTTTAGCATAATAGCTTCCTGTAACAGTTCTCTATCAAACTGTTCAGCTTTGATTGTTTTATTTTCAATTACCTGATATATATTATTGAAAACTTCGTTAATTAATATGCATCTATGTCCTTAATTTAAGGTCAGGTAATTGAAAATAAAACAATTTTAATCTGTGTAACTGTGAGTCTGCAATCTTGTACACCAGTATGATAAGTCCTATTAATAGAAATACACTGATATAGTGATTAAAAGAATAATTTTGTTCAGCTTTGAGTTTAATTGGACCTGAAAATACTTTTGGAAGCCATCATTTTGATTGTATTTTATTTTCTGGATCTTAATGGTAAATCCATGTCTCATCTCCAGTTAGTAAGTGGTGATAAGTTTTCAGAATCAGTCTAACCAATTAGAAATTCAACAGAATGCTTATGTTAAATGTGTTTATGGTCTAATGCTTTTGGTACTTATCACAGAAAATCTCATCAGTCTTAAAATGATCAGAGATAATTGATTGAGTTCTTCTATAAGAGATATTTGGTCTTGTAGCTATCTCATGTAGGGATACTTAACAATCTTCTGCTTTTATCAATTGAATATTGGCCACAGTTTACTCATTGATTGAGATTGAAGGCTTTCTAGGCACTCATTGTCTGTAATGTCCTGCACTCTTGGAAACACTTCATCCACTCATAAACTGTACAGAAACTGTTACTTTGGAACATCCTCCCCATAAACTGTTTCACGAACGATATCTGATGCTTTCCATGTCAGTTTTGTATAAAACTTAACCACCATACCACCATAGAATTTTTAAAATTCAAAAGAATTTTTTTTTTTTTTTTTTTTGCTTCATTCTGTAGTTTTAATGTTGCTGCTCTGCTTTGATAGTGTCACAACTAAAACAATGATCCTGCTTTTTTGCATAGGTAAACTTACGAGTTATACTACTTTCTTTTTATCATGTAAAATTCTTTATTTCTACCTCTATTAGCAAAGCAATGATAGTTTTCAAACCCTGCAATAAGCTTTTTTATGACAATGTTTATAAAGTAGTTACGACAACTTTCTTCAAATTAATTGCTATACTCTGTTTCTAAACTTTAAGTATTTTTTACTTGTTAAACATATTTTTTTAAATAAAGTTTTATACTACAGTTGTATCTAAGTTTATATTTCTTTGCTTATGCTTTCATTTCATTTGATTAAGATCATAATAATGTAATATTGAATTATTAGCAGCTGGATCAGTTAAACTAGAAATATTAGCATTTGATTTTAGTAAAAATTTTTCCAAATTGCAATAAATTATTTTGGAAATTTTTTTTATTGCTCTTATTTTTTATGTAGATATTTTTCTAAATACTCTTATATGCAAACTGATTTTTAGCTGGATTAAAAAGTGAATAAAATATATTGTTAATATATAATTATTCTTACAAATTTACATAACAAATTATATACACTCACAACTGCCGCAAATGCTCGGGCTACCTTTGGATACAATGATTATATCCAAATTTAGCCCGATCATTTGCAGCTGTTGTGGGTGTATATAATATGATTCAACAGAAATATCTAATGGGAAATAATAATAATAATAATTCTCATAAATTAGATCTTACATCTGCATGTGATAAAAATCAGATGGGTTAAAATAAAATTAAGGAAAAATACAAAAAAAAGTTTAGTTTTTAATTAGAAAATTAATTTTTTCTGTTGTTAAATTTTTATACATAGCAACATCCTCCAACAACAAACACTAACATAATGTTACAAATGACTGGAAAAGAAAGAAAAGAATATGAAAATTGGAAGGCCGAACGATTAAAAATAGATGAAGAGAGAATTGCAAGACAATTAACTTCTTCGGGATCTTGGAAGAGAGAATGGGATTTAAATAAAATTGAAGAGTATATATATATGTGTTTTTTTTCTGCTAAGTATTATTATGTTATACTATATAATTTCTTATTATTTTATTTAGAGATAGAGATGTTCAAAAAACTGAGAATGTTTATTATAAACAACCAAGATGGCTCACAGAACCTGGTAAGGAAATTTTTTAATATTTTATTTATATATTCTGTTTGATTTCAATACTTAATTGAAAATAAGGAAGAAACTTTAAAATATAACATTATAATAGAAGATTATACAAAGAATTCTGTTAAAAATAATTTGACAACTGTTTTTCATTAATTTTAATGAAATTTAATGTGCTGATAGTTTTTAAATACTGCTAGTTTCTATATTTTATTAGTAGTTGAATTTGCACATTCATAAATTTAATACTATTAAATACATAGATGTAAATATATGTGAGAACTATGATGATTAAGACCTTATATGAATCAGGTTTAATAAGTAATCTCAAAAGTACTGTAAAAAATATTTCAGCAGATATGCATGGGGTTATGTTATAGAGCAGTCTTGTTGCACATAATGACCAAGTTAGCAGGGATATCAAGAGTGTTGCCAGGCCATGGGATGAAATTCACACTGTCCTGTGGTTAATTAGTATGTAAAAAAGCAAGTTGTGAGACGATGTCAGGGCTCTGTAAATCCGTGGGCCTGAAGAATTTTACCTCGTCAGCCCTGCAAGTCAGATCATGTATTGTATGCACTGCAACATTAGTACAGCCAGTACAAGATGGTGGCACCTCTAGCTGTTTGTATCAAGAAAGAACAGTGTTTTATTTCTGTTTTATCACAATTGAAGGCATAAAACTCAGACATCCATATTGTCTGAACATAATGGTAGAAGGTTTTGCTTATCCCTGCAGCAAGCCTACAAATGGAGCTAATAAGCTTGAGAACAATAAGGTAAGTATGACTAACTCATCATAGTCAGCCAATTGCAAGAAGGTATCACACTCCATGCAATTGAACTGCACATGAGTCAATTCAGGAAAATTAACAGTGTACCACAGAATTTCAATCGGCTCTTTCTAATCTCATCTTCAAAATCTCAGTCAGTTCTTTCATAAAAGAAAGAACTGACTGAGATTTTGAAGATGAGTGTTGACTCAGTGCACTGCATCATCTACAATTTGTTGATACAGTAGAGCGTCGTTTATTCGAAAGCTGGTTATCTGAAACGTCTGTTATCCGAAAGCATTCCAGTCGGCAAATTTAAATTTTCGCTAGTGCTGTGGCGCTGCAATCTTCGGCTATTTCTTGGGTTACTCAAATATTTTACGTTTTTGATACTAAATTAACATCTGAAGTATAAGTTTTTATTGTTTTTATATTTTTCAATATATTTATTTTGTTTGTACAAAATAAAAAAATAATTTTTAACGATACAATAGTCTTCGTTAGGCTAACATTGATGAAAATTCAACGCAAAGTGACACGCAACGGAAAAAAGTTTCAACACGGGATAAATTAATATATTTTTTTGTACATGATTCGTTATCCGAAAAATAAGTTATCCGAACCACCCCAGTCCCCAATTGATTCGGATAAATGATGTTCTACTGTATATGCAAAACTGGCAAGTATGTATAAAAGCAGTTGATGCTGGAAATGAAAGAATTGTGATTTTATTTAAGTGATGTTTGCATGAAGGAAGATTAGTTACTTCATAAAAACTTAAGATTACTTATTGAACCATGCTTGTATTTTTAATTTGTTAAATGGAATAACCAGATTTGCTTTTTAAAGTGTCAGATTGTTTTTATCTATTTAATCTAGTACCAAATATTCATTTATATTTAGTTTATCTACAGAATTCTTCAAAACATTAACTTTGATGTTCCTTGATCTATTAGTCTAAATCAGTGTTTCTTAACGGGGGTAATGTCACCCCATGTGGGCGTTTTTCCATGTTGAGAGGATGATTAATAACAATTTATATTTTGGGGAGTGAAAAACAATTTTCTGGGTGATATAGTAAAACATTATATTAAGAATAATTAGATATATTATTCGTTATATCATACAATAATTAAGCAAATAACAAAAATTAAAACCTTTAAACAATCCAGCAAATCGTTTTTTAATATCTTAAAAACGCTTTCGAATGCTTTAAGCAATCATCCTCAGTTATCATTCCAAATCGAATGAAGGATTCAAAATTTCGTAAAACAATACATATAATATTTCATAATATATATAAACAAATAACATACTAGTCACTAGTCTATTCAATGCAGTACGAATTTGGCATTAGTCTTGGCCTTCGGCATCGGAATTTTGTAGTTAAGGGGGTGATACTACGTAACGGTTTTACTGAAGGGTGCGACGATTCGTTAGAGGTTGAGAAACACTGGTCTAAATCATGTATTATTTAATATTTTAGATTTAGCTTCTGGCCATCTTTGGTGGTCTAACATCAACACTTTATATCATTTCATACCTTTTTGTGTATAGATTAAATAATTGATTACTCGTTAAATAATAATTTTAGGAAATTAATAATCATAAAATAAAATAATGCATTATTTCTAATTATATTAAGAAAATTCATAATAGACATCTTTAAATATAGGTAAATGGTGCTTAATATCAACTATTCAACAATATAATAGTTTATAAGATACAGTGAGAGATCGGTTAACGAACATAATCCGTTCCAAGACTTTGTTTGCTATTCAAATTGTTCGTTAACGGATTATTGATTTACCATAGGTTTCTATGGGAATTTGATTAATTCGTTCTGGAGACTCCCAAAAAATAAAAAATATATACTTTCTTACTACGTTTATTCATATATAATAATAAAAATACATATATACACAGTTTTGCATTTTTAATAGTCATGTTTTTTTCCGTTTGAAAGGGTTAAAGAATCTGTCTAATGTCGATTGCTTTTCTCTCTTCTTCAGGATTTTTCGTAAATAATTAACAGCATAACAATTGTAGAAATCCCCAAGCTTCAACCTGGTTTGGATGCGATTNAGTGAATAAAATATATTGTTAATATATAATTATTCTTACAAATTTACATAACAAATTATATACACTCACAACTGCCGCAAATGCTCGGGCTACCTTTGGATACAATGATTATATCCAAATTTAGCCCGATCATTTGCAGCTGTTGTGGGTGTATATAATATGATTCAACAGAAATATCTAATGGGAAATAATAATAATAATAATTCTCATAAATTAGATCTTACATCTGCATGTGATAAAAATCAGATGGGTTAAAATAAAATTAAGGAAAAATACAAAAAAAAGTTTAGTTTTTAATTAGAAAATTAATTTTTTCTGTTGTTAAATTTTTATACATAGCAACATCCTCCAACAACAAACACTAACATAATGTTACAAATGACTGGAAAAGAAAGAAAAGAATATGAAAATTGGAAGGCCGAACGATTAAAAATAGATGAAGAGAGAATTGCAAGACAATTAACTTCTTCGGGATCTTGGAAGAGAGAATGGGATTTAAATAAAATTGAAGAGTATATATATATGTGTTTTTTTTCTGCTAAGTATTATTATGTTATACTATATAATTTCTTATTATTTTATTTAGAGATAGAGATGTTCAAAAAACTGAGAATGTTTATTATAAACAACCAAGATGGCTCACAGAACCTGGTAAGGAAATTTTTTAATATTTTATTTATATATTCTGTTTGATTTCAATACTTAATTGAAAATAAGGAAGAAACTTTAAAATATAACATTATAATAGAAGATTATACAAAGAATTCTGTTAAAAATAATTTGACAACTGTTTTTCATTAATTTTAATGAAATTTAATGTGCTGATAGTTTTTAAATACTGCTAGTTTCTATATTTTATTAGTAGTTGAATTTGCACATTCATAAATTTAATACTATTAAATACATAGATGTAAATATATGTGAGAACTATGATGATTAAGACCTTATATGAATCAGGTTTAATAAGTAATCTCAAAAGTACTGTAAAAAATATTTCAGCAGATATGCATGGGGTTATGTTATAGAGCAGTCTTGTTGCACATAATGACCAAGTTAGCAGGGATATCAAGAGTGTTGCCAGGCCATGGGATGAAATTCACACTGTCCTGTGGTTAATTAGTATGTAAAAAAGCAAGTTGTGAGACGATGTCAGGGCTCTGTAAATCCGTGGGCCTGAAGAATTTTACCTCGTCAGCCCTGCAAGTCAGATCATGTATTGTATGCACTGCAACATTAGTACAGCCAGTACAAGATGGTGGCACCTCTAGCTGTTTGTATCAAGAAAGAACAGTGTTTTATTTCTGTTTTATCACAATTGAAGGCATAAAACTCAGACATCCATATTGTCTGAACATAATGGTAGAAGGTTTTGCTTATCCCTGCAGCAAGCCTACAAATGGAGCTAATAAGCTTGAGAACAATAAGGTAAGTATGACTAACTCATCATAGTCAGCCAATTGCAAGAAGGTATCACACTCCATGCAATTGAACTGCACATGAGTCAATTCAGGAAAATTAACAGTGTACCACAGAATTTCAATCGGCTCTTTCTAATCTCATCTTCAAAATCTCAGTCAGTTCTTTCATAAAAGAAAGAACTGACTGAGATTTTGAAGATGAGTGTTGACTCAGTGCACTGCATCATCTACAATTTGTTGATACAGTAGAGCGTCGTTTATTCGAAAGCTGGTTATCTGAAACGTCTGTTATCCGAAAGCATTCCAGTCGGCAAATTTAAATTTTCGCTAGTGCTGTGGCGCTGCAATCTTCGGCTATTTCTTGGGTTACTCAAATATTTTACGTTTTTGATACTAAATTAACATCTGAAGTATAAGTTTTTATTGTTTTTATATTTTTCAATATATTTATTTTGTTTGTACAAAATAAAAAAATAATTTTTAACGATACAATAGTCTTCGTTAGGCTAACATTGATGAAAATTCAACGCAAAGTGACACGCAACGGAAAAAAGTTTCAACACGGGATAAATTAATATATTTTTTTGTACATGATTCGTTATCCGAAAAATAAGTTATCCGAACCACCCCAGTCCCCAATTGATTCGGATAAATGATGTTCTACTGTATATGCAAAACTGGCAAGTATGTATAAAAGCAGTTGATGCTGGAAATGAAAGAATTGTGATTTTATTTAAGTGATGTTTGCATGAAGGAAGATTAGTTACTTCATAAAAACTTAAGATTACTTATTGAACCATGCTTGTATTTTTAATTTGTTAAA
Organism: Centruroides sculpturatus; assembly: GCF_000671375.1. Classification (NCBI taxonomy): domain Eukaryota; kingdom Metazoa; phylum Arthropoda; class Arachnida; order Scorpiones; family Buthidae; genus Centruroides; species Centruroides sculpturatus. The sequence goes on from NW_019384440.1 coordinate 485,179, forward strand.
TGGAATAACCAGATTTGCTTTTTAAAGTGTCAGATTGTTTTTATCTATTTAATCTAGTACCAAATATTCATTTATATTTAGTTTATCTACAGAATTCTTCAAAACATTAACTTTGATGTTCCTTGATCTATTAGTCTAAATCAGTGTTTCTTAACGGGGGTAATGTCACCCCATGTGGGCGTTTTTCCATGTTGAGAGGATGATTAATAACAATTTATATTTTGGGGAGTGAAAAACAATTTTCTGGGTGATATAGTAAAACATTATATTAAGAATAATTAGATATATTATTCGTTATATCATACAATAATTAAGCAAATAACAAAAATTAAAACCTTTAAACAATCCAGCAAATCGTTTTTTAATATCTTAAAAACGCTTTCGAATGCTTTAAGCAATCATCCTCAGTTATCATTCCAAATCGAATGAAGGATTCAAAATTTCGTAAAACAATACATATAATATTTCATAATATATATAAACAAATAACATACTAGTCACTAGTCTATTCAATGCAGTACGAATTTGGCATTAGTCTTGGCCTTCGGCATCGGAATTTTGTAGTTAAGGGGGTGATACTACGTAACGGTTTTACTGAAGGGTGCGACGATTCGTTAGAGGTTGAGAAACACTGGTCTAAATCATGTATTATTTAATATTTTAGATTTAGCTTCTGGCCATCTTTGGTGGTCTAACATCAACACTTTATATCATTTCATACCTTTTTGTGTATAGATTAAATAATTGATTACTCGTTAAATAATAATTTTAGGAAATTAATAATCATAAAATAAAATAATGCATTATTTCTAATTATATTAAGAAAATTCATAATAGACATCTTTAAATATAGGTAAATGGTGCTTAATATCAACTATTCAACAATATAATAGTTTATAAGATACAGTGAGAGATCGGTTAACGAACATAATCCGTTCCAAGACTTTGTTTGCTATTCAAATTGTTCGTTAACGGATTATTGATTTACCATAGGTTTCTATGGGAATTTGATTAATTCGTTCTGGAGACTCCCAAAAAATAAAAAATATATACTTTCTTACTACGTTTATTCATATATAATTTTAAAAATACATATAAATATGGTCTTGCATTTTTATTTGTCATGTTTTTTCTGTTTGTGGGGGTTAAAGAATCTGTCCAATGTCGATTGCTTCTCTGTCTTCATGATTTTTCAGAAGTAATTAATCGCATTGTAATTGTAGAGATCCCTAAGCCTATTAACTAACCTGGTTTGGATGCCATTTTAAGACCGTTGTTCTGACGACATCCCACTTCTTCAAAAGATCTTTAATAGCAGATATCGGCATAAATCCGCTTTTTTAGAAGAAAACATAAAAGAATTGTTTCTATCAGAAATATAAAAGGCTGGAATTACAAGGGAGTGTTTCAAAGTTTGGGGGAATACTATCCGATCAGTATATACTGGGTTGAATGTCTATGTTGACATCTCCTACACACCGAAAAGTTTCGAATTGTTGCCTGAAGACAAAGGAAGACCAATCGGTATTTGTTATTTTACGTCACTTCTTCTTGTGTTTGTTCAGTGAAGTGTTCATTATCCGAACATGTGTTCATTGTCCGATCGTAAAAATCTTTTGCAAAAGTTTTTGTTATCCAATCACCCACTGTATTGAGTGTTAAACTGTAACACATTGTAAGACAAAATATTTTGTTATTTTTGATATTTTTTTAGATATATTTGATGGTTTTCCCTTACTTTAATTACATGCATATATAAGTAAAGCTACATTGGTGTACTCTCCATGGAAAAAGAACAAAGTTGTGATGTGTTGCTATCAGTTATGAGTATGTATCTTCAAATAAACAGTAATACACATTGTTGCAAATAATCATTTTTTTCTGCAATATATTTTTAACAATATTTTACTTGTGAATTTTAAATTCAATATAAAAAGAATTAATGATCCATTTATTGTCTGTCAGCAATACTTTGTCATAAGTGATCATCTTGCATATTTAGGTTTTTGGAATTTGATTTGAACAGCACTTAATGAAATGTAATCATATCTTCTGGTCTGATCTGTTCTTGTTATAGCAGAAGGATACAATATAGATCTTAAGTATGGCTTTGTTCCTTTTCCTTTAGAGACTATAAACAGTGTTAACAGCTGGATTTAATGTTTTTTTTTTTTTTTTTTTTTAAATATCAATATATTAAATTCATGAATGGGTTTAAATTTATAGATTATCATATTAAATTTAATTTAATGCTATTTAAATTAATTTCAAGTGTATTATTATAGTTTTTAATGTACCTTATTATATAATTTTATCACCTTTTTTAATAAGTTAATTTAAAGAAGAAATGTAATTTAAGCACTTAATTTTCTAATTTTTTAAAAATTAATTGTTCTGTATTATTTTAAGGTAATAAAGAAGGTATGAAAGGAAATCAAAACAGTTTCAATCCAATTGTTGTTGATTCTGGTACTGAATCCGAAGCTAAAAATAAAGATAGATCAGTTGTTGTAAATGAAAACAATTCATTAACTATTGTAAGAAGTTCTGAAGTTAAAGATTCGTCTTTTGTTTCAAAAGGATTTAAAGACTTACAAAAAAATCAGGAAGAAAAATTACAGTTTGAAAGAAAAAGTAATTTTGTGGATAATGAAGAAAAGTATTATTTTAGACACGATAATAGTTGGAAACTAGAAAATATGAAAAAAGCAAATTTTAAAATAACAGTTAAGGGTGATGGATGGGACACTTTTCAGAATTCTCGAAGCAGAAATGACAGAAATTGGAAACAAAATGAAACTGTATTTAAGAAAGATTTTAGTAATACTTCAGAAGAATGGCAGAGAAATTTAGACCAAAAAACTAATGAAAACTGGGAAGCATTGGATGGCGATAAAAGAAAACAGTCAGATAATTGGAATTCAAATTCTCAAGAGAAATTTCATGGAAGAAAATTTAAATTTAAAAATAATCAAGAAAAGTTTGAAGATACTCAGAATTATTATACAGAAGGAACAAAGGGTGAATTTAGGGATGGAGAAAAACAATGGAATAAAACAAGAAAAAATTCTGATGGTTGGATGGAAGAAGGATGGAATAAATCTAATGCTAAAACTAGAAATGAAAACAGTTGGAGTAAATCAAAAGAAAACTGGACGAAAAAATCGTCAGATGGTTGGGAAGAACATAATAGTTCGTCAACAGAATATAAAAATAAATATTTAGAGAAATCACCAGATCAAAGAAAATCATTTGATGGATGGGAAACTTACAATAACTCATCAACAGAATATAAAAAGTATGCTGAAAAATTATCAGATGTATGGGAAAATTATAACAGCAATATGTCAACTGAAGGTAAAAATAAATATTCTGACAAATTAAGAACAGAAAGTTTTAGAGGAAATAAAAAAATATATAATTCTTCAATGAAATCAAAATTTAATGAAAGTGGATGGGATGGTGAAGAAGAAAGATATGAAAATTCTAATCAGAAAAAATCTCCAACTGGTTGGGAAAACAATATTCATAAAAGAGAAAAATCAGATGGATTTGATGAAAGAAGAAGTGGAGAACGTAACTGGGATTTAAAGAAAAGAGGTGATCGACGATTTAATAATTCAAATGGAAAATGGTTCAGAGAAAATCAGAATAACCGAAATAATCAACGTAAAAACTTTTTTCCTGCTCAAAATAAAGATTTTCACAAGAAAAAATTTGTACATGGTGAAAATGTCTTGGAATCAGTAGATTGGAATGTTGACACTTCAAAACTGGTTATTAGTGATGGCTGGGAATCTTGTAATACAGTTCAATCATTTACAATTAATGCAAATGAAAAAAGTAAGATTGAAACTAATGATGGATGGGAGAATCAACCTAATGACAATCAGAATAAAGGTTTGTCAAATGAACATGATTCATGGATTTCAAATTCAAACTATGTTGATAATTTACAGAACAAAGCATTACTTCCAGAAGGTGAAAATCATGAAGATTCTTGGGAAGATGTTACTACTAGTGGTGGTGAATCATTAGAATTATCAGGACCAAATGATGACATTACTCCTAAAATTAAAGACGATATTAGTGTAGAATCAGATACAGAACATCAATTGATTAAGTGTTCATTTGCTGTTGATGCTGACTTAAAAAATTGTGACAATCAGTTAGATAAAAATGTATATTCTGAAGAATGCTTGAATAAAAAAGACATTTCTTATGAATCAAAAATATGTGAAGAACAAGAAGATTCAAATTTTGATAACTCTGTTGAAAAAGAAGTATCTCAAGATAAAAATGAATACCCCCAGCTAAATTCTGGGGATAATTATGAACAAAGTATTCAAGTAAGTCAAGAAGAAAATTCTATGAAAGACTGTGATAATTTGCTCTCAAAGTCACTAACTCAAAATGAATTTGTAAACTCAACTTTGTCATCGCAACATAGTGAAAAATTTGAACAAAACCCTCGGGATTCATTAATGCAATCATCAGATAATTCGTTAGATTTGACTGTCATAAATTTAGACAATGACAGTCATTCAGATATATTTTCTGTTGAGCAGTGTTCTGATTGTATAGCTGTTGCATTAAAATATTTAGAAAATATAGAAAATGATCCTGTTGACCAGACAGAAATAGAAGATATGGAATATACTTCTCAGAGTTTAGATCTATGTCGAAAAGAAAATAAATCAGAAGACTATACAAATATAGTTGAGAATAAAGAAAGTGCTATTTCTGTAGAACAAGAAATCAGTGAGCAGTATATAGCAGAAATCAAAAATGAAAGTTTAGTGACTGAAGAACACGATAAAATCGTTTATGAAATATATGAGAAAAAAGGGCAAGAAATCTTTATTCAATCCATGGAAGATTCAAATGAAAATACAGCATTAAAAGAATGTGAAAAACTAGAATCATTTCAAAGTGAAGAGCATGAAATAATTAATGAAACTGAAGAAAGTTTAAATTCTGAAGAGAAATATAATGAAATAACTAATGAAAAATTAGACATGATTACAGAAGTTGAAAGTGAAAATAATGCAAATGATAATTCCATAGATCATCATGATGTTAAAGAAAAGGTGCAAGAGACAGATAACAAATCTGAAAATAAAACCAGAGAGGAAAATACAGATTCTGAAAATGCTCATATTGTTGTTTCTGAAACAGTATATGAATCATCCAAACAATTTGTAGATGAACACAAAGAAGAGAGTACCACATCTGAAAATGATTTAAAATCATCGGAAACAAACAAAGAAGCAGGTAATAAATCTGAAAATGAAAATAATGAAGAAAGCACGGCATTCAAAGAAGAAAATTGTCTTAAAACATCTACTGTAGAATATGACATAGATAATAAATTTGAAGATAAAGAAAAGGAATTCAAAAATGATTTTGTTGAAATAGTGGAACAAGAACAGGATTCAAATATGGAATTTGAAAACAGAGAGACAGATATAATACTCAACGAGGAAAATACAAAAATAACTGAAGAAAATAAACAAGATTGTGTTAAGGATTTTGAAAATGAAAACAATCACTGTGAAGAAAAAATTTCCAATCAGACATCTGAAGAAAAAGAAAAGCATGATTTATCTGTTGAAGTTTGTAAAGAAATTAATAATGCTTCTGAAATTAAGGATGAAACTGTAAATTCCCAAACTTCTGAAAATACTTCAGAAGTTTTAGATATTCCTGGTGTAAAAGATAAAAGTAAAGGAATTGGAAATGTTGAAAATTCTATTTTAGATACTGAAGATCAGTTATTGGTAAATAATGAACAAAAATCAATAGAAAATAATTCCACTGTTAAACAAAATACAGATTCCCAACCAATAGCAGAAAATTCAGTTTTACAAGAAATTAGTATAGAAACAGAAAAAGCTCATCTGTCAGAAGTTTCCAATCAAGAAAAACAAAAAGTAGACGATGATCAATTAACACAACGTACTGTGAGGAAAGCATTAGCTACAGAATCTGTGACAGAATTCACAGAAGTATTGGAAGTAACTGCTTCAGTTCCCCCTCGAACAGCTATGCAAGAAGTTGAGAAAAACCCCAATAATTCAGCCTCGGACGATAAAACGAACTCGAGTTGCGAAGATAACGTCGATAAAACAGAATGAAGACCTATTCTTCCATCCAAACTGGAAGTTATCAACAATATAAATCAGTGAAAAGTTAGAAAAATCAAGGATATTAAACAGATGCTTGTAACAAATTATTGCGGAGGGTTTATAGTTCCCAAAGTTTTATAACGCGGGCCGCTCAAGACGTTTCACGTAATAAAAAAAGGAATTTTCTAGTACAAATTTATTTGTATTATAAAAATAGGGGAACTAGAACCAAGCATAAATACGTGTGTGTGTAGATTTATGTTTGATTTTTTGAATTATTTTTAATTGCCAGCTATAAGGTATAGTGGGGGAAAAAAATTATTTATTTTTATGTATGACTGAAAATGTATATGCCAAAGATATAACATAAATGAATATTTTCCATGCTTAAAATGGGGAATCTAAATATATGTTTATAGAAATATAAATATTGCTTTCACAATAAATTTTATTATATTTAACTAATTTTATATTGTAAATTGGTTGGGAACTTCAAAACCAATTTGTTAAAACATTAAATAAAATTTAATCCTTAATCGAATTAATTGTGTGTTCCTTAGTCACATTGGTGCAAAAAATAAAAAAAATACAGTGGACCTGGTGAGTAAATTAGCATTAACTGTCGTTTAGTGTCCCAGATAAATCCTATACTTCGTTGTAGTGATGAGCAACCCGTGCACCTCACGAGGCCCTAATTTGTCAACGTAATATCGGAAAATTCCTAGGATTTTTCGACCCGTTATAATTGATTCCGGATCCCCCAAAGCGATATGCTGTAGCTCAGTCTACTTATATTTCATATGATGCTTAATTTGTTTATAAAAGGATTTGACATTTTAAAATAGTTTTATTTAAAAGTTTATAATTATACATAAAGCAGTTTTTTTTAATTTTGATCACTAAAATTCTTATATTTTTCTTGAAAATTTAGATCGATATCAAACTTCCAAATGAATAATTTTAATACCACAAATCCTGCAAAAAAAATGTAAAAATGGCTGAAATCGTCATTTAATATTTTTTTCTATTATACGTATTATAAAATTAAGTTAGTTTACCTTAGCAAATGGTCAGTTCTCTGAATTGATTACTGGAGGTGGTTCTTGACTTTGTTTCGTGAAATCGGTTTTTTCCATAGCGATTTCCTATCAAAACGAATGGATAAAAATTTATTAATTGAATATTAACAAGAATGATGAAAAAACAATTTTACATTTTTATCGAACAATTTATCATGAAATTCTTTTAAATTATCTGCAACCGAAGACAATCTTTCTAAAGTGGAGGCGTATAACTTTTCCATTTTTGCCAGCTTCAGCTGCATGAGATTTATTTAAAAATACGATAAATACCGATTTAATTATTTCTCTGTGAACATAAAAGAAATAAATTTTACCTCAGTCTGTTGTTTCTCTCGCTCCATGTTTTGATACTTCTGAGTTACATTTTGAAGAAATTCGTCATGTTTGCTGCCCAATTCCACTAGAGAATCTTTAACAAATTAATCATTACTTACAGAACACTATGTACTGTACTTAAAATTTACTGTTGTCTGGAAGATTTTGTGTCACTAGTCACTATGTTCCTTTATATATATATATGTATACACTTAAAAGTACAGTAATACCCCGACTTACGCGAACCCGGAGTTACGCGATTTTCAAATCTCGTCGATTCGTCTTTTGTTTGAGCGCCACGCAACCCTTGATTACTCACCCCCCACAATATTATTCAGTTTACATGTTCGGACGTGTCGCGCGGAATCCACACATAGCTACAATTTATTTTGTGTTATTTATTTCTGTGTGTGTTATATCTACGGAGACTCGAGAGACTCTACTATGTCATCCAAACGAAGTAGAACTAATTCTTCTGCATCAAACAAGAAAAGAAAAACTTTATCTTTGGAATGTAAAGTTAACATTGG
>NW_019384440.1:493891-501998 GCF_000671375.1 Centruroides sculpturatus
AGGCATTTATTGAAGCTACTGGGCATGGTTAAAACTCAAGACAGCGTAAGCACAATTATTCCAGATATTACAGGTTCCGACAAGTAAAGAATTTTTATAGTCATGCCACAAATAAGCTATATATTGATTATTGACCATTTGTGACATGCTATAACGAGCAAAAATTTAAAAAAACTAATAGGTAGGTTTAAAATTAATAAATACAAATGTATTCTGGCAGTGAATGAGTTAATTATGCTTTCTATTTGCAAAACTCCTCAACCTTAACACAAAATAACAAAAAAAGTGAATTTTTAAGAAATTTGCGGGATTTCCCGGGATATTTCCCGAGTTAAAAAAACAACCGGGATCCCGGAATCCCGTTTCAGAAACCCTAGTCCCACCTATCGCGTAAGTTCGGGGTATTACTGTACGTTGCCTGACGAATGTTATGAACCGACGATTCCCCAAGATTTCTCTAAGTTTCTAAGTAGGTTACAAGATTTCCACTATATAAAGTTTAAATAAATTATTTTGTATCAAACTTATTACACACGCCAAAATAAGGATGTAGCTGCCACCTGAAATAACTTTCTATGGGAAACTGATTCCTATTTAGGTATTGGATACGTGAAGAAACCAGAAAAATTCCATGTGGCTAGCTCGTTGGTGAGGTGCGAACCCTCGATCAATTATCGGTGTCCAGTTTTATCCTCTCCGCCCCAAGAAAAAGTGCCAATAGTTTCACAAAATCTGTGTTATTTAAAATGCCATCATCCGTATCTTTCTATAGTAAATAATTAGAAAGAACATGACGACGATATCTTTGAGAATTATAATTAAAAATATATTGTATATATCTAGCTGCCGCTAGAGTTTATGCCGCCCGGGACAAGACGAGCATTTGAAGTCTCCTATCTTCCTACATAAAATTTTTAAAAATATTTGCTTCAAATGCCATGCATTGTTCCATCAATCAATATTTAATTCGCATTGTGTAATATAAATAAAAATTTTTAAAAATAATACGCCTAAAAATTTCCGCCCTGGGCAAATGTCCAATCTGCCCATACGGTAACACTGGCCTTGTGAATCACAATACACAAAAATTTATTCTATAAAATGAAGAATGGAAAAATAAACATACCGACGCATCTTTTTAAGAGTTCTGTTTGATTCACAGATTGATTTTTTAATTTATAAATTAATTCGTTTAATTTAAAATAATGATCTTCATATTCTTCTAATTGCTTATGAAGTTCTATAAAAAATTGTTTGAATATAGTAAAAGTTGCCTCAAAACTGTTATAATATGAAATTACCATTATCTGCAGATCTATTCTCATCTTTTTTTCCTTCGGTATCTTCATCTGATTTTTTTGATGGAAATTTTTCCAAGAGTATTCGAATCAGTATCACCAAATCCTTCATAGAAACACTTGCAATGAGATATTACTTAAACGTTTAGTAATTAGTGATGTAACGAATATTCGGTTACTATTCGGTATTCAGCCTATTCAGCCTATTTTTCGCTATTCGGCCGAATACCGAATACTTTAAAACCGGAGTAAGAAATAACAAAAACACTGTAAATTAATCATTTCGGTATTTAGATTTAATATTATCGGGTTAGTGTTGTTTGTTTACATTTATTTATAACTTATAACATTCACAAAATAAAAAAAATAATATTAGTCACATGTATTTACAATTTATAATTACAAATATCAGCCCACGTACGCACCTATTTGTTCGAGAATCGTCACACACATCTGACCCTGTCTATTCTTTTTAAGCGCTCGTCTTTGCGCTTTCCTTTCTCTTTCCTCTATCTCTCTAGTCCACGTATGCCTATGCATATATCATAATACGCGCTCACGATACCTTCGATTCGTCACTCTTCCGTCGTTGTTTTTCCATTTTATAATTACGTGACTCATAGCCCGGTGATAACGTAGAAAAGAGACAGATAGGACGTCGGTATATGTCACAGTTATGATTTGACAGATTCGAGACAGCTTGATAGCCCGAACGGTCCCAGGCTTTCGCCCGGGCACGCTAAGTGACTTTCATTACAAGCATTTAGCTTTCCAAGGTCTATGACAACAATTGTTTGGCATTGACGGCCGCAAATTTGGCGCCAATAAGCTGCTTCGACTTGTTCGATTATGTATCAACTCAATTTCATATTTATTTTCACATTTTCACTTCGCGGTCTTACTCTGTTCTTTTTCCATTATTTACATGTGTAGGTCATTTCATTGTTATTCACATTTGATATCGTCATTTATCACATACTGCCATGACGCTCTTGTCTGAACTGTAAAGAATTAACGCAATTGGCGAAGCGTAGTGACAGTGGGCCAATGGAGAGCAAGTCCTGGCTATAATGAGGTTTGCGTGCCAATTTTCGTACGTGCGTTAATCGAGCCGAATAGTTTGGCCAAATATTCGGCTATTCGGCTACGCTCCTGGCCGAATATTCGGTATTCGGCCTGAGGCCGAATATACTATTCGTTACAACACTATTAGTAATATATTATTGTATTAATAAAATATTAACTTACTCGGACACAATCACCAACATCCAGATCTTTTCCCTCATTGTAGATCCACTTGGATAAACTAGTCTCCTCTATATTAACTAGGCTACTGACTTCAAACAGAAAATCTTTCATTGTTTTTCTCCAGTCATCCATGACTACGTAAACAGAATATAAAATAAAATCACACTTCGTTATTATTTTTTTAAAAGCACGGAAACATCAAATAATATACAGTAAAATCAAACCTAAATAATTCCGGAAAACAACGTAGATATTAATTAAGTATGCTGTTTATTCTTGTTTGTTACGTGAGAAATAACAATGCCTCATTAAATCTTTGTTGCAAAGAGCGAATGGCTCAGACATTAGACATCAGCCTGCCGCTCTAGGAATCCGGATTCGTGTCCAGGTTTCTAAAAATATTAAATATGATCAATCGCATTTAAATTACCTCATAGGCAACAAACCGTTTCGATAGTATCGCGATTTACGAAATATAAGTCCGATTTATTTATATGTATAAATATGTTTCCACACAATTAACATATATTTGAAGTTTCATTTAGTATTGAAAAATCTCGTGAAAATCCAATATCAGTTTTAATATTTGATCTTTCGAAACATGCTTATCACAGAGAAAAATATACGCTGTAGTGCCACGAAGACAAATGTTTTTCTTCAGGAGACGAGTTTGAACACTTTTTTCTTTTGCTTTTTTCGCCGTGTTGACCCTAAGACTGCGTTTTCTGAAATACTACTATGGGCCAGGCTCACAATGGTACGGTCGGATGGTGAAGGGCGGGGCCCGACATATCCGGACGGACCAGCAACTGAAAAATTCCTGGATTTTTTCGATCCGTCCGGATTCGATTCCGAATTCCCAGAACAGTGGGCTGCAACCTTAACCGCGCGACCATCCGACCATCTATAACTAACTATTAGGAATAGATTCAAAGAACCTCGACGGTCGGATGGCCGAGCGGTTAAGGTTGCAGCCCACTTTTCTGGGAACCCAGAATCGAATCCGGACGGAACGAAAAAATCCAGGAATTTTTCAGTTGCTGGTCCGTCCGGATATGTCGGACCCATCCGATCGGCCCATTTTGGGCCTAGCCGAACCCATAATAGGTCTGTTAAAAGAGGCCTTAGTGCCCAAAACGCGGGAAGAGTAAAAAGAAAAGGATTCGAGGAACCAGATTCGATTATTAAATTTTATTTTTCCACAAATTTTTTTATTTTTAAACCATCATTTCTTCGAAAAATAAATTATAAACGACTTTGCAATATTTTTATTAATAATATTTATATTGATATTTAATTAAAATTAATACATTAATTAAATTTAAATTACGCAAAATAAACATATATAATTATTTTTGACATTAAATTTTAGGTCAATTTTTTCAGTTTTATTTTTCATTCTAGGTGACGCACGAAGTGACGTCACAATAACATCACGAACGATGTCGTGGACATTTAACGAGAAGGGAAGTTTGGACTCAAACACCGAAGGTAAGGACAGTTCCATCTTTTATCAGTTTTTCGATGTTTATGAGATTACTTTTTACACTTTCATCGCGAATAACAGCGGCATTAAAAGATTAACAACGAAAGACGATCGTTTATTTCCGTTTCTGTTTGTCATTTGTAGAAATATTCTACAAGATCCTTGAAGTTCTGCTTAATTGACACAAGATTGTCGTGTTGTATTCTAATTTATTACTTATCATTCGAAATTTTATATATATATATTTCTAAAATTATTGTTTCAATTGCAATTTGCATGTCTTAACATATCTAGAATTTAATCAATTTCAACAATACTGTGACACAATTATTACTTACTTATTAGAAAATATGGCATAATTTATGTTTCTTAACATTGATTCAATCAAATAAAATGATATACAAGTTTAAAATGAGTATTTAATTTTGATTGAGAGCAATGTAACAAAATTACATCGACTATACAATGTTCTACAAACAATAATCTTCCTTGTAACCTGATAATTGTGAATATCCGTGACTAAAGTGCGATTTAAGCTCTTAATCTGATTAATTAGGGATGACCCTTGATATATTCTCTCGTTGTACTGTACGGGGCTCGATTCGAGCTCTGAATGAGACGGTTGGGACCTTATCAGAGCTGTAGGGCATATCCGTAGGAGCAAAATGTCAAAGGAACTGTATCTCTATGACAATCGCTGGTCATTCTGTTTGTGTATTATTCAATTGTTGGACACAATGCTTTTTGTTTGTGTGTTCCATCGCCCTTTAGGCCTGGAAGGGCAATAAACCCGTGGGGGAAGTGGGTACATAAGGAATAAGGGTTGACAGAAGAACTGTTTTTCCTTTTTGGTGCATTTGGGGAAGCAAGTGAAGGCGATCGGCTACAACTGGATCTTATAACGGAAACATTGGAAGCCAACGAATGGAATTTGGATCGACCCGACAGTTAGAAGAAGATGGCGAATGCGCTACAAGCCTAAGGAATCCTTCCCTGTATTCTAATTGTATACAGTAAACTAATCTTGTAAATAATTTCACAGATCGGAAAATATATAATTGTCGCTAAAACTGAACGAGTGATTTTAACAGGAACGAAGGATTGGATTTATGTTAATTCGACTTCGTGTTGAGGAAATAAAACTTACACTTCAACATGTGACCCTTTCTGAGATATATTCCCCCAAAATTAGTCTTTTCTATTATCAAACTTTCCCATGGATGTGTGTTTTTTTATATTTTTTTATCTCCACATGTCTAAAATATATTGTCTTCTCCTGAATTAAGAAATTAAAACCTTAACATTTTAGATCAGAAATTTGCTATAACTGATTTCATGCAAAATATTTGTCACTACAGCCACACTGATAAGGAACTACTGTAATTTTATATATATGTTTAGAAAGTTTGAATAGGTGAAACACCAGTCCAGACAATGAGTGTTGTCAACGTATCTGGGGTAAAGGATGACCTTTTTATGTATAGAAACTTTCTAATACAGTAATACCCCAAACTTACGCGATAGGTGAGACCGAGCGATAACCGTGTAAGTTGAATTCGCGTAAGTCGGTATAATTTTGCATATAAATACATACAAATAATTTTTAATTGGGGCCGGAGACTAAAGAAAACAATAATTTAGAAAAAACTGTTCAATAAAATCTTAGTTAATACATTTGTATAACAAATTATATTATTATACAATTTTTCACATTTACTTGATCATCACACCATAATTTTAACATTGTTTCCATCTCAGCGATAATACCGTGATGTTTATGAATGATGCTTGAATTTAAAGATTGAGCATTTTTCGCAGCTCCGAGAATTTTTTCTTTACCTCTTATAATTGTTCTGACCATCGATTCCGGTAGATCAAACTTCTTTGCCAATTCACAAATTTTCATTTTTGTATCGAACTCTTTAATAATGGGTACGTTCGTAAAGTCAAACGAGTTAAACGCGTTAGTAATGAATTGTTCGAAAAGTCTAACGAAATAAGAATAACGATGACGTCATTCCCGTTTAACTCGTTCGACTTTACGAACGTATCCGATGTTAACTTTACATTCCAAAGATAAAGTTTTTCTTTTCTTGTTTGGTGCAGAAGAATCAATTTTACTTCGTTTAGATGACATAGTAGAGTCTCTCAAGTCTCCGTAGATATAACAAACACAGAAATAAGTAACACAAAATTAATTGTAGCTGTGTCGATTCCGCGCGACACATACGAACATGTAAGATGAACAATAGTGTGGGGGAGTGCATAATTAAGGGTTGCGTGGCGCTCAAACAAAAGACGAATCAACAAGATTTGAAAATTGCGTAACTTTGGGTTCGCGTAAGTGGGGGTATTACTGTAATTGCATTTCTTACAATATCTAATGATCGTAAAGTTAATAAAAATTTCCACCTTAACTCATTTAATATAGAATCTAGTATTTACACTGATGAATTTGATTTATTCTGATGTTTATTTTAGAAATTAAGCAGCTTATGTAATTCAAACTGCCTAATCAGTTTGAGACATTACTAGATTTCTTCCAGACTAAATAATCCAGCTGATGATTGCAGTTTTTGAGTATTTGATTTGTGTTTGAAAATCTATATATATATAAATGGACATGTATGTCCCTATATTTCACTTTTCCGCCAAAACTACACATCGCACGCGAATAATGTTTGTATGTGGTAGTAGCCCCAAGTCTCCATTCGTGCATAGGGGCGGTTGTGTCTCGATAGCTATAAGGGTGTGGGAGATATGAGGCTGAAAGTGGTTGAAAGTGGCTTTCTATTTTGAATGTTATGTTCAAATTTGTTCGAATTAAATTCGAACATAAAATTCGAATATTGGTTTGATTATAGAACGATTGTAAACGTTCTAGAAACGTTGAAAATAGTTCGTTTGACTAAATGTAAAAATTCTCTAATTAGTCTGGAAACGGGGACCTAATTCTTGCATTCTGTGAAAACGGGTAAGATTAGCTATAATGTAATTATCTTAATCTTCACTATCGTTACTTTTTGCCCAGCGAAGCGGGTCCTTGCAGCTAGATTCTAGATTACTTAGAAAAACAGTCTTTTATATAAAAAAAACCCAGCGAAGTGGGTCCTTGCAGCTAGTAAATTAATAATAAAAAAAAAGGAAAAATATAATATAAGGCTGATTTAACATGTTTGGTTATGCATGTGATAAGTTAATAAGTTTAAAGATATATTGATAAAGCAGGAAAATTGTCTTTTGATATTATTTTAATATTTGGATAATAAAAACAATACAACTAATAAATGAAAACAGTAAATTCAGGAAAAAGATGAACTTAATATAATTCAAAATTTGTGATGGCATTCTACTATGGTACGAGTAACATTCATCACAGGAAACCATTCCACAATACCAACCAAAATAGCAAACACAGCCCCCATTGATAACACATAATGAAAATGAGCAACAACATGAATATTGAATAGGAATAAAAGAATATCTAGGGTCTCACAGATTTGATAGTCTATTTTAGTGTTAAATTATCAAATTACAGTCGACCCCCCTATAACGTACGTTCTTATAACGACAATTCCTATAACGTAGCGAAAAAATTGTAACAACTTTCGTATAACATACCTCCTATAACGTCGTTTCGCGACAAGATTGATAGAGTCTGGACCAATAGTGGATAAGCAGCCGAACTACTTTTCTCCGACCCTGCGCCACGCTACAGAGCGGCTAAATTGAGTTTGCTATCGTCTGTTTAGTATTATATATAAATTATATATAAATTAGGTACTGTACATATAATTATATATTAATTATATATAAATTAGGTACTGTATATATAATTATATATTAACTTAATTTATTGTAACTTTATTATAATTATATATATGCTTTCTGCCGCCTGGCAACACGCTACGGAGATTTTAGGCTAGTAAGTTGAGTTTATTATCGTCTGCACAGTATGTAAATTAGGTACCGTAAGTCTAATACAGCACTAATTTTATACATTTCTTGTGAAAGAAACACTTCTTATTCAACGTCCATAAAAATTATTTATATTAATGATGTCTCCAAAGGTCAA
>NW_019384440.1:503729-525268 GCF_000671375.1 Centruroides sculpturatus
GACGTAAGTCGAATTTACTTGTCTCCGAATCTACTTGTCACTAGGCTAAACCATAAATTACCATTCCCGGTTCTGTATTTTATTTATTAATGAATTTTTAATAATATATGGTTAATAAAGATCTATTTTAAGCTTACAAACAAATAAATTTTAGTTTTTAATATAGTACAGAAAAAAGTAATCTAAATTTACGAATGCATGTACTGTAAATACAGTACATACTTGTAAATGTACAGTATATATTGTAATTAATATGATTTTATGTGCTTTCAACGCTTTTCTAGTGATATTATGACTTCAATATTTGTGGCGGATAGACATAAAGTCGAATAAAATGACTTAAATTTGATTTTTATTTTTCCATATACTTTTTTTGACAAACGACGTATAATCGGGAATGACGTAAGTCGAGGTATACCTGTATATATTCATTTCTTCCTACAATTTTGTTGAAATATTTGTGTACCAACTCCACAGTCCTGGTATTATGTCAAACAAATAGCTGCTAGATGTAGAATTCAATACACGGATTTTTGTTCATAAACTATATTCATCACTATTATGCTGTCAATGCAGTTTTTACAAAGTGCATCTGAAGTTAATGTTATAAATTTTATCAGTTTTACAAAATGAAAAACTAATTGTATTTAATAATAATTTGTGATTGATTGTTTTAGATATTTATCTGTTGTAATTGTTAAATAATCAAAATTTAGACATTGATTAGAAATGTAAATAAATGCTGTTTTTTGCCTATTACATAACTGCTTATGATATTAACTTTGCTTAAGATGATTTTATGCATTAAATTGAAAAAAATAAATCCTGATGATTTCAAAAAGAATCAAATAACATTTTATTCCTTCCTAGATTGTTGAGATTAATATTTTTATAATGTGTTTTTTTTTTTAAATTTATATTAGATGAAACACATTGAATAAATACCAACAAAATTAGTCTGAATTAAAAGTCATTATCACTTTTAAAATCAACAATTTTATGTAGCCTTTACCACAATTATAAAAAAGTTTAAATATGTCATTCAATTACTCCAAAAAATGGCTTTTAAATTTACAATATCTTCACTAATTTTATTTAGTGTTTTCATTAATAAGATATCATTACTACTATATTATCATAATCATCATCATATTATTACTTCATAATTTTATTTGTTAGTTGTTAAATTTTTTTTTTTTGTTTTGTTTTATTGGAATTTGGCCAACTTGATTAATATGATAGGAAGAAACAAGTGTATAAATAAATTATAAAGTCAGATATCCATTATGTATTAAACTGAAAATCAAATAATTGTTGTGTATATATTACTTTTTCATAATACAGTAATGGTTTTTAAATCTTTGATTTTCATTAAGTTTCAATAACTAAAAATATTACTGGTAAATATTTTAAATATGTACGGGAAAGGTTTTATCAATGATCTTTACTATAATTTTTTCTGTAAAGTGTAAGTACGCCGATTTGAGGGGGAAATTTTATTCTCTTTCGTCAGGATAGTCTAGGGCTCTCGCATTTGTGGGTAGTGGTTTGCGGAGGCAGAAAAAGACGAGTATTTCTCAAAACCATTTATTTTGTGGAAGAATTTTGCTTACATCTGACAGTTACAAAGTCCAAGGCCTGAAGAAAGTTTAGACGTAGGTGCTGATTTGAACATTGTTTTCCAGATGTTTTGGTGGGGTGCCCTGGAGTAGTGGTGATTTAACGTCCGGAATCTGTAACTTGTACAAAGAATAATGAAAAGTCGGACTTCTTGTTGGTGATGGAATAAGATCTCTTAGCTCATATGGGAGGATCAAACAGGCAGATCGCACAGGAGGTTTCTAATGGAATGAACGAACTAATGAGCAGTTCAAACCCTTGTCCTTGGACAATCAGTCTTATATAATTTTTTGTTCTCAATTTTTTTTTCTAATTGATCGGGCTTTCCCTTTCTTGCTCCCCAATTGGTCTCTTATCTGTCGAGACCAAGTTAGGTTGCGAGAAAGATCTGCCTGGGATAGTTTATCCAACACCATCCTCTCAACTCTGATCATATTTATTGATGACTAAGACACCTACACTCATATTTTACCTTCTTGTTTCCTTTTTGCATCTTAAGTTTTAAACAATTTCTTTTTCGTTTTCCTCTATTCTTTAGACACTCGCCTAAATATCAAATTTTCAGCAAAACACTTCTATTCTTTTTGAGTGACGATGTCAAAGTCTGGTGTCGCTGGCTTGACACTTAAATTATTTGTTTTCTCGTTGTTTTAGTTTGTTAAAATATACTTTTCTTTTATTACGGACTGTTTTTGGGGCCTCACAAAAACTATTTAAATTACCATAATTTCTGCATATTATATTATCAGTATATATCCCATACCTTCAAAATTAGTTGAAAATATATCATTTGATCAGTATGCAGTTTAGAAGGTATGATCTTAGACATTGTTTTTCCCATCTTTTTGGTTTTTTCTCTACAATTCAACTCCATTATGATGATAATGGAGTTGAATTGTAGAAAAAAATAGTGTAGAAGTAAATAATATGATCTCCATGTATTGCATTTTGGGATCATATAAAAAGGGAAAATTGAATTGTAATGGATTCCATTTTTTGCCTTAACTGTTGTAAAAAATTTGAAGCTGAAATAATAATAAATGATTTCAAGGAAATATTTTATTATTTGCATTTATTTTCATTTATGTATACAATCTTCTATCTTTTCCTACACCAGCATTGTTCTGTAAGTAAATGTGATTAATAACAACACAAGCACTACAAAAAGGGCAAAAATTGATAATTGATAAGAAAAGAACCAATGCTGTAACTGCTGAAAGTTATTAACATGAATATAAAAGCAACATCCATTAAGTGACAGACAACAGTCATGTTACAGATAAGACCACATAATAAAATGGGATCTATGACGTAATCACATATTTGATTTTGTACTGTAATGGACTACATTGTAATGGAGTTAGGGTTTTAGTAATTCATTGTAGACATAATTATAGGTGAAATAAGATAATTGTGATGGAAGTACCTAAATTGCATTAAATATTAAAAATATAAATTATAATAATAATACAAATAAAAAATTTTTTGATGAG
Source organism: Centruroides sculpturatus (assembly GCF_000671375.1). Classification (NCBI taxonomy): domain Eukaryota; kingdom Metazoa; phylum Arthropoda; class Arachnida; order Scorpiones; family Buthidae; genus Centruroides; species Centruroides sculpturatus. The sequence continues at coordinate 506,843 of NW_019384440.1, forward strand.
AAAAGTACTCAAGGATTTTTGAATACAGACGGATAAATGTTTGACTCATAACATTCCAGATATGCTAACAGGAAGAAGTAATATGGATTTACAGCAGGGCTGCAGAGTTGGTAAAAAAACACTCGACTTTGACTCCTGATAATTTTAGTAGGCTGACTCTGACTCCGGGAAAATTAAATACCAAGTCATTTTATGGGGGCAGAGGTGCTCATAGGTGGGATACCCTGCTCTGAACTCTGAAAGGAGCCTGGGGTATTTACCCAAATATTTTTATAGTTAGTATTTTTAATATTTAACTTACATTAATATTTATTTGTATAAAAAATTTAATTTTTAACAAATATTTAATATGAGGAAAAAGGGGGAACAATAAAATTCTGAATCTACATATATTCTATAACTTTTGCACTTCAATTTTATATTTCCAGAAAAGTTAGTCCAACTAAAAACTGTGTGATCTAGCTACTTCAGCAGCCCCTTGCTCAGAAAAGAAAAATATACACTCTGATCAATTAGTCTGGCTCATTCAGAAAAATAGAGTACTTATTTAGAGCAGGGATAATAAAGGAATGATTAAAAAATATTCAAATTCAATTGGGTCAAAATAATTTAACTACTAAACACAAATACTACAAAGAATACTACATATTTAATAAATTAAATTGATGCATTTTGTATTTAAAATAAATGAATTATAACAAAATACAAAAAGATTTTTAAAAAGTAATATAAAATCAGTTTTTTTATTTAAATGAAAGAAAATTTAAGTAAGTTTAAAATGCAGGAGTCAGAGTCGACACATTTTTTCCGACTCCACGGCCTTGATTTACAAGATGCCTCAAAAGTTGTAATATATAGTAAAATTGGAACATAAGTTTCATGGTTTGTGAATTGGTCATCATAATGAAGAGGACTTGAAGGCTTTAATGTATAAGGAAAAATTCAAAGCATGGATTGTCTAAAGAAATGCATGCAAAGTTCAATTAGGTGTATAACATCTGATGTGTTAACACAAGTTTATCTTGAGTGGGAGAAATGCATGTGTGTTTAGAAAAAAAATGATTAAAGTACATACAGTAGAGCGTCGTTTATCCGAAGGTCGGTTATCCGAAGGAATTCCAGTCGACAAATTTAAATTTTCGCCAGTGCTGTGGCGCTGTAGTCTTTGGCTATGTTTTTGGCTACTCAAATATTTTACGTTTTTGATACTAAATTAACTTCTGAAGTATAATTTTTTATTGTTTTTATATTTTTCAATATATTTATTTTGTTTGTACAAAATAAAAAAATAATTTTTAATGATACAATAGTCTTCGTTAGGCTTAACATCGATGAAAATTTTATATATATTATATTTGTTGTTTGTTTAACTGGTGTTGATATCAGTTATTGCTTGGAATCAGTCCACCCTATCAGCTTGTCTGCCCCCTCATCACTCGGATCCCGTCATCCAGTGATGTAAGAGAGCGAGTTTTACCAACCTGACACTGCTCAAGGGTTAGGGACCCCCTTACCTGCCCAAATAAATTATAAATAAATGTTGGTACAAATCCCATATATATTGTACATGAATGTTTTAAAATAACTTAAATAAATATAATAAATTTTAAAAGACAAACAATTATATAAAATATATAAAATAAATTAAAAAACATCAAGAATAAATTAAAAGTTATAGTTTTGTATAAAAAAAAAATACAGTATATTGATACCACCAAGATTCAAAACACAAACCTGACAATTATGAAACTGGTGCACCCACAACAAGCCACCAGCCAGTCTACAAATGCCAGAAATTCTAAAGGTATTAAGCGATTTGCAATTTTCAACCTCAATTTTCTATTTTAATTTTCAGTATTGCACCTTATTGCTTGGCACATGTCAGTCATTAGAGATGCATTCATTAGAGATGTAACCTCACCCAGTTCGATCAATATTGGTAACCCCAATGTCATGCCATCCCCTTGTTTGTGGTGAATTTCTTGAGTTGCTCTGATTCCCAAATTCTGCCTTTCGTCACTTTAGAACAGCATAATAAAATATAATATGGTAAAATTCATGGCAGAAAAATTAAACTTGTTTGCAGGGAGTGGAGTCGGAGTCATGGAGTTTTAGTGTTTTAGCCAGAGTCATCAAAAAATCTGCTGACTCTGACTCCTTTTTACTTCCCAACTTGTTATGTATATACAACGAAAAAGTATTGAAATCGTGTCAAATTTGACCCTCCATGTTTCTTTTGCAAATCTACATGCTCCCGAACACCCAAAAAAAGTCAATAAAAGAGGAAAAATTTGCACGCATGTGTGTGTTGGCATCTAATTTGTTTAATTTCTTTATTTTCTGTTCTGAGATATTAAACAATATCTCAATGTGTAAAGTTTAAGAAATGAAATGTGGCACTGTAGCTTGTGTATAAAGGGGCATTAATACTATTAAATTTTGGTTCTTAATTAAAGATCGACAGGGTGAAGACATGAAAGTAGTCATGTGTCATATCTCTTAATGAATATTTTACTCCTTATTAGCGTTCAAAATTTAAAAAATTAAAATAATATAAAACTTGTCTCTACTCTCAAAGTAAGCTTTTTTGCCATTTTATAATAGTACAGTAAAACCCATTAAGATGTTCTCGCCTAAGATGTTAGAATGTATGTGGGGACGTGATTTAGTTCAACCACTTTGACGCTTAGTAACTAACTTCTGTGTTAAACCATCTGACTCCAATTCCAACCACTCTGACCACAGAAATTATTAGGCTTCAAACAGGGTGAACAAAATCATGCCTCACACACACAGTCTAGCATCCACACATATAGAAGAAAACCTCAAATCTTTTGCATATGTTGAAATTTCAAGGTGTCCTGAATCCAAAAATGTAAAAATTTGGGAGGGGTCATTTTTTGACTGAGTGCTACACTTTCAGAAAGAAAAGAACAATTATCAAATACATATATATTACTTAGAGGAGTCTTTCAGTTTTGGAATAAAAAGTTTCTACGTTCTATCTGTATTAGAACTCTATTTATTGAATCTTTTATTCTGAGGTCACGTGATGACATCAGAATTTCCGGGTCTCTTTCGGTAACAAGTCTGCCCCTGGTCGGAGTAGGAGTCGGATAGTAAGGAAAAGTTGGAGTTGGTAGATTTTTATGCACCTCCACAGCCCTGCTTGTTTGTTATGAAAATATGTTTTCAGTTCTTTCTCAATAAACAATGTATCTAAGTACAATCTATATGCATTATTGGTATGTGTACTAAGTGCATATACTTATGCAACATGCAATAGATTGTGTGGCTTTAAGAGTTCCTCCTGAAATATGATGTGACTGTCTTATGCATAAAGAACTTCATAATTTTCAATGATGCTCTTAATAAGTAGAAAAAGAAAAGCTGTTGTATGATCTCTCAATGTTAATTACAGTTTAAAATTAACAGATAATCTGCAACTCGGACTCTCTATCAAATTGACTTTAAAACGGAGATAACATGCCAGTTATTTGCAGTTTTATTTTGTCATCTCTGTATTTCCTTATTTAATTCCCTTGTTGTGATAATATGAATATTGAAATATCATTTGGTCATAAACATGAATTTCAATTTAGAAATAACAAAACATAAAGTAAAAAAAGTTTTCATCAAAAGCTGTTTCACTATTTAATCCTGATTTTTTTTGTTTGTTCTTAATGATGGTAATTATACACAGGAATCAACTCATTTCAAAAGGATAATAAAACAATAATAGTTGATCAAACATTAATGAATTTTAGACACAAGCTAGTCAAAAGTTGAAATTAGATACCTATTTTTTCATTGCCAAATTATGCATTGATCCAAAATCAATAAAACATTTATTCTGTAACTAATATTTTTACAAAATAAGTAGCCTGTACTTTGTCAGAACACAAAACAAATATAGCCAAAATTCATCTGGATTGGACAAAACTTGCAGGAGTTATAAGGAATATACACACATACACACCTTTTATATTATTAATAAGTCTTAAACTTGTATACAAGTAGATAAATATTTCACAAAATCTTGTATTATTTTCAAGATTTATTTCTTTATACAACAATGAAGTAATTTGAATAATAATAGCTCTTATAACATTGAGTATGAAGTTTCAAAACTATAGATAAATTTTTATATAATGTGATGATGATGATTTGTATTTTTAAAACTAACCATGTTTAATTAGAAGATCAGTTGCAGTTGGAATATTTCTGACAATAGTTTTTTGAGGTCATCTACAAAAAATATTTAAAAAACAAAGTAACAAATATTGTGTTACACAAAAATAAAATTTCAAATGACTTTACAAAAGCTTTTCTATAGCTTTATGTATAGAAATTGTTTAATCAGTATTTTTTGCAATTGTTTTTGAATGATTAAATGATAAGTCAAAAATTTCAAAGATATTTAATGCATTTTTATTATGTACTTGGCATAATGTTTTTATTTAATAAATTTTCATTCTAAGATATTTATATAAATTATATATAGATAAACCTTTTTTTTTTAATCGTTTATTAGATATTTCAAAGTTAAGAGATATATTTAGTTTGTTTTATACATACTGTATGTTTGTTTTAAGAATAATGATAATTCAAATCATATCTTATTATTTGAAATTGATTAGGCATTCTGTTTTTATTATAATTTAATAAATTTGTAAATTTTCATGAAAAACAACAACAAAAAAATAGTTTTCAAACATTTTTTTTAAAACAATATACAGTAATATCAAATTTTGATTTAATTGATATGAAAAACTAAAAATTATTTTCATGGTATAGCAAAGTTGGTCTGGGAAGAGCCATCCTAATCTACATGATTCTTAATAAATGAAAAATTTTAGGTGTTGATTCTTAAATAATTTCAACCATAAAATGCATATGAATCAGGGCCGTGGAGTCAGAGTTGGGAGGAGTTTCTGGCCAGATGAGTCGGAGTCAGGAAAAATGTGTCCGGCATTTTAAATTTAATTTAGTTTTTGATTTAAATGAAAGAAAATATAAAACTTGTCTCTACTCTCAAAGTAAGCTTTTTTGCCATTTTATAATAGTACAGTAAAACCCATTAAGATGTTCTCGCCTAAGATGTTAGAATGTATATGGGGACGATGCTTCGAGTCAAAGCTTGATGCTTGTTTACACATTGATATTTAGAATATTCTGGAAGGACTCCGAGGACCAAAGACTAAACATCTATAAAAGAGTGGTTGTCATCAGCCACGTGACTTTTTTGACGGGACGTACTCAAAGATAAGGCAGAAAGCTACTCTGCCTTCCTGCTCGGCATTGGTGTGTGTCTCTCTTAGTTGGACCCGGCTGCAACACTCTGACGGGAAATNATCTTTTTGTATTTTGTTATAATTCATTTATTTTAAATACAAAATGCATCAATTTAATTTATTAAATATGTAGTATTCTTTGTACTATTTGTGTTTAGTAGTTAAATTATTTTGACCCAATTGAATTTGAATATTTTTTAATCATTCCTTTATTATCCCTGCTCTAAATAAGTATTCTATTTTTCTGAATGAGCCAGACTAATTGATCAGAGTGTATATTTTTATTTTCTGAACAAAGGGCTGCTGAAGTAGCTAGATCACACAGTTTTTAGTTGGACTAATTTTTCTGGAAAGGTGAAATTGAAGTGCAAAAACTGTAGAATAAAGATATGTAGATGTAGAATTTTATCACTCCCTCTTTTTCCTCTTATTAAATATTGTTAAAAATTAATTTTTTTATACAAATAAATATTAATGTAAGTTAAATATTAAAAATACTAACTATAAAAGTATTTGGGTAAATGCCTGGGGAATCCTTTCAGAGTTTAGAGTAGGGTAACCCATTATGAGCGCCTCTGCTCCCATAAAATGACTTGGTATTTAATTTTGCCACGAGTCAGAGTTGGCCTACTAAAATTATCAGGAGTCAGAGTCGAGTGTTTTTTTTTTTTTTACAGATGCCACAGCCCTGATATGAACATAAGTTTACGTACACTTTTATGAGTTCATCAGTTCCTGAAATTTTCCACATATATTTAGAATCATCCTGTATTATCTTGAATTTATTTTATCTTGAATCTTACATTATCTTAAATTTATTTTAATTAATTTTTGTTTATAGACATTAACTTTTTCCTGTAGCTGTTGCTACTACCACTTTAGACAGTATCAAATTAAATTAGGTACTGTTAAAAAAGACAAAATATAAACTTTTATATGAATAATAAGATTTTGATTTATTATGTCAAACTTCTGTTTATAACTGTATAAATACTTTCTCTCTTCTAAACCTAAAGTTTAAATGAAATTAATAGAAAATTGAAAGTAAAGTTGAATTGTCTTTCTTATGAAATACTTTATTTTCAACAAATGCTGCTTTGAAAAACATTAGCAAGTTTTCAAATTTGATACATTTGTAAGAGAAATGAGGGAATTTATTAACATTGATCATAGTTATTGCATATGTAGTTTGTTCTGTTAAGAACATCTTTTCAATTGAGATCTACAATGAAAGTTATATTAAAACAATAACATTTCCCAGCAACTACATGAAACATTCCTGAAACATAAGTTTTATTCAAATTTGTAGTTATAGTAGTGTCCTGTTTTATGTGGGATTGATATACATGGGTTCATGATTTCATAAGTGAAATTTGTTAGGATGCACAAAGATAATTCCAAGCGTTGATGCACATGCTGCCTATTTTTATTATAAAATTCATTATATACGTTAGGCTCAAAAACAGTAAGACTCATTGAGTGAAAAAAAATTTACAACAACACATTTCAACTTGTCAGATCCAGCAACAATGCAAATTTTGTCATGGCACTTTCAAAAATATGCACAATGCATTTTCACATATTCAATAATACTACAAAGTGAAATTTGTGTTGCAATGCTTTTAATAATCAACCAAAACACAATCTGGCAATGTAAAAATGTCATGATGCATTGTGGATGCTTATTGATGCAACATGATAAAAATATCTGTGCATAAATAAGTAACAAATTTCTATTTTTTCTAAATAATAAGGAAATTTGTTACTTATTTTTGCACAAATATTTTTATTATATTGCATCATGCCTGCATTAATTAATTAATAAGCATCCACAATGCATTGCGGCATTTTTACATTTCCAGATTGTATTTTGGTTGATTATTAAAAGAATCTCTACATGAATTTCACTGTGTGGTCTTATTGAATATCCAAAAATGCATTGTGCACATTTTTGAAAGTACTGACATGGATCTGAGAAATTGGAATTATGATATAATGACATTTTTCCTTCAATGAATGTTTTTGATCTTTGAGCCTAACATATACTGTATAATAGAAATATAAGTAAATAATTTTAAAATAAAAATGTTAACAAAATTGTAAATTTTTACATAAGACATTTTAAGTATCTAGACAATCATCTAGGGCTGAGTGGAGAACAAATTTATGCAGAATTTTGTTTTGTGGCACCTGCTGATGCACAACCACTACATAAAACAATACTATGTATATATTTAATTCTGTGTTTAGATAAAAACAGAATTTATCTGGCTACATAGTGCCCAATAATCTTCCACATTTAATTTCTAATAGTGGAATAAATTGCTCAAATGAGTCTCAAGCAAATATTTTGGTGGCATATAGCAAGGATAACATCTTTTGAAAATTTTCAAAGTCTTATTGACAGTAGTCGTAGACCAAATCCAAACAATGCTTATCATTTTGTGACTATATATTTATTAATGATTTCTCTTGCATGACAAATGTTTTGAGCCATATTCTTTTGAGTTCAAGTAGAAGTTTATGCTCATATTTAATAATTAGCAATCCACTTTCTTCAAATTTCACTAATGTTTTATGATTGTTACTTGTATTTGTCGAGTATCATTATAATATCTTAACATTTGACATTTTTCTTATTGTAAGTATTGTATTTCTTGTAAAACAACTTCTCTTGCTTGATGTTGAATTGGATATTGACAGTATTGAAGAACTTATGGCCAAATATGGCCCCAGATAATATAATTTAAGAATTACATGCTAATGTTGTTAATTTTTTTTAGTTATCAAGTGCTACTGAATAGACTGAGTAGTCTACTGATAATTTTTAATTCAAATCCATCACTGAATAGATACTTTATTAATTAATATTTTCAGGGTTCCTACGCACCTGGAAAGTCAGGGATTTTCATTAGTGTTTGGAAAAAGTCAGGGAAAGTCAGGGAATTTGTCAAAAATTGTCAAAAAGTCAGGGAATTTGTCAAAAATTGTAAAAAAGTCAGGGAATTTGTCGAAAATTGTCAAAAAGTCAGGGAATTTGTCTCCTTAACTGCATTGTTGATCTCGTTTGCTGAATATCACAGCCATCTGCAGGCGGCAAGAAGTAATGCTGCAATCTTTAAAACCCGAGATAATTCGGGCAAGTTCCATAGCGTTACATAAAACTCGGGCATTTGGGCCCTCCGAAAAAATGTTTGATTTTTTGGATGTTTTTTAAGTCTCCAAATTTTAAAAAAAAAATTTTTCCCGCGCGAAAATATTTTATCGCGATTTTAATATACCTTTAGTGATGCACGATTAACGCTTAATTGTTTTTTAATGGGCGTTTTTTTATCAAATTTCATTAATCGTTCTAAAGTGCACAGATTTTACTTCGATAAAGTTATTTAAAGCTAATTTCTGATGTCAAAAATGACCTCCAATAGTTTTTTAATTTTTTAAATTAATATATTTTATTATATATACGTTTAATTAAGTCGGGGGGTCGAAAATCGCAATAAAAAAACGTAATTTTTGAAAAATATTAAAAAATATACGGCCAGCTAGTATTCACCCTACTTTAAACCCTTCTCCTCCCGAGACTTCTATGAGAATGTCCCGGGAAATCCAACACCAGCTGTTCTCCAGGTCATCCAGCTGTAAACACAATGACTCATCGGTGTCAGATTTCACAGAAAGGCGAGACAATGGAAAATAAAGTTTGAAGCTTTTTCTTCAAAATTAACGCATTTCTTTCGTTTTTTTCCCAGTTTTAAATATTTTTTATGTTTAATTACATTAATATTAAAAATTAGTGGGTAGCAAGGGAGTTAATTAATAACAGGATAAACTACTTTTATGTAATAGTGTTTAATTTTTAATTTTAGTAATTCAGCGATTATAAAAAGATGAAATTGTTTATTAGAATAAAAAATAACTAATTAAAAATTTGTTTGCAAACTTTTAAAAGTTGAAATCGTAATTTATTAGAATGTTCACTTCAAAATAGCTAAACAGATCAGTAAAAATCTGTAATTTAATCGTTTTTCAGTTTAAAACATAAAAAATTATAAATAGTTACCCGACGTTTACAGTAAAATACTGGCGCTGACTTGTTGTTGGCACAAGCTTTTTATATTTGTTGTTACGATTTTCCTTGAATGTACTGTACTGCAAGCATATTTTCCCTCTCTCTTCCGTTTTTTTCCGCAACTTCGATACATAGTTTAATAATTAGTTAACTGAAATGATATTGGGTAACAAATATCACTGATTTTGGCAAATTTAGGGCTTAAAAACTGGCAAGATTGATCATGCTTGTAATAAATATTCTGTAGTTATATTTTCGAAAATCAACAGGTAATCCGATAGTTTAACCAATGTTAACTTGCTTATAATTAAAATTTAAAAATTAAAAAGCTGTAAATTTAAAAAAAAATAATTACATTACTAAAAAATTAAAATAAATTTGATTATTTTTTGTGCGAAACAACACCAAAACAATTTTTATAGTTATGTTGCAAAAGAAAGAGATTTGTAGTTACGATTCTCTGCGCTGAACTTCTATATTTTAATAACGTATAATTGTAATTTCGTTTGTTGTTTATTTCTGTATTTATTTTATTTTATAAGTTTTAAGAATCCCAATTTTCGTAATACTATGACTTCATAGGAATACAAGTGTGAGGTTCCGGAATTGTCCGGAACTAAAATAGAAAAACGTAAAATAATTTAATTATTAGAGAAAAAAAGGAATGAACAGAAATTTTTTATAGAAACTTGAGAAATAGTCTAGACCCGTGTTTCTCAACCGCCGGTCCGCAACTCTAATCTGACCAGTCCGCGAAAACTTTAAAAATATATACTGTACCTTCCATGCGTTGTTCTCAAATAGGAAATATGTGGATTATTAATCCGTTTATTGATAGCAAACTAATAGATTGAACGACTTTGAATACGAAAAACTAATCAAATTAAGTTCAGACTTGGGATTTAAAACATTGTTTGAATCAATGCCCATAACACAGTTTTGGATTAAAGTTAAATCTGAATATCCAGTTTTACATAAAAAGGCAGTTAGGATGTTAGTACCTTTTCAACAACGTACTTATGTGAATCAACGTTTTCACAATGGTAATGATAAAATTGAAACAACGAAATTGTTATAGTGTTAGTTCTGCCTCACGCCTTGCAGTTACCACCTTAACTCCAAGAATTGATGATCTTACTAGCAAAAAAGAAAAGCAGCGATCACATTGATTTGTATACTAATGTACTGGTAAATAAAATAACAAATATGTATTGCTCAATGTAGTTTGCAGTTCTTTTTACAACACAGAATTTTTTTTCAATTAAAAATAATATTGTCACCGGTCCACTTAAAAAAAGCAGATATTTTCCAGTCTGCGATGAGTTTCGGGTTGAGAAACACTGGTCTAGATCATCCTTTCTCAAAGTGGGTGATAACGCCCCTTTGCAGGCACTGGAGGCTTTCATGGGAGCAGTAGAAGGCTCAGTGATTAAATATGAGTTTTATTTCTTCTCATCAAAACATTCTTTGATCTTAGAAATAGGATATGGGTCACACCCTATCTATCCTATCCATATAATAATGCATGTTTAAACATTATATTTGCAATAACTGTTTTTAAGATATGCAACAGATGGTAATGTAAAAAGGTTAAAAAAAAGTTACTCTTTTTGTTGAAAGATTGATTTTAAAATTATGTGTTTCTAAATCAAGAGTTCATTTTAAGCACAGTACAGTACTATTTGTTTATCAAAGAATAATTTTTGTTGATTTTATGTTACCTTGTATTTACTAGATTTACATACAAATAATAATGATAAATGATGATAAAATAAAAAGCTTGTGTTTTGTTTGTAAATTGCTTATTTTTTCATTACATTGAAGTTGTGGATTCTATCAAACATTTTTCTACAGGATGTATGTACTGTATTTTTTTAATGTGGCAGTCTTTGAAGCATATCAACTGTGCAAAAAGAGGGCTAAATGTACTCAATGTTAACAGTAAATGCTGTTTTATTATGTCGATATTCCACACTAAAAAATGTGAGGGTCAGGGAATTTGGACAAAGTTGGTCAGGGAAAGTCAGGGAATTCAAAACAAAAATTTGAGTAGGAACCCTGTATTTTGTAAAATAAGATGTTAGTTAGTTTTAAATGTTTCTAAAATTTATTATAGTAAAGATAATCATAGGTTAAGTATTATGTTTTACTTTTATTATTAATGTTTATTTCATGTTGAAATTGTAATTTTATGTTAAAATAACGTATTTCTTATATAATATATTAACACATTATGACAACATCAGAATCCTCTGTTTTTTAATTTTTTCATCATATTAATTTAAAACATGATTTCCTGTAATAATATGTAATACTTAACTTAGTTCTTTAATTTGAGAATTGTAATATAATATAAAGATTTTTAATAATGTATATACATATATTTTTTAAAGATAATATCTTCTTGTAATGTTCATTACTCGACGTAGAAGAACAGGTTCAGATTCAGAAAGAGAATCACCAGGAATTAATTACAATTCTACTAGTTTAGATACTTCCATTATATCATCGGACCAGAAGATTAACAATAATTTTGCATCTAATTCTCAAGTTGAAATGACGTGTCGGGATAGAACCGGAGAATTTATGTCGACTGTAAAGTCTATGCAAGGAAGAATGGTATGCTTATTATTTTTTAAAATATAGATTTATTAACAATAATTTAAAATTAATCACTTTCTTTGTCACCTGCTGCATTTTTACACAAACTATTGCATATAAATGCAGCAGATGATAAATTATCATACTGTTATATTTTGTGTGCAAAAATTTATTTAAAAAATGTTTGCAGAATATATAACTTAAACAGAATTATAGTTATAACTGTTCATAAACATCTATAATTTTTTAAATTTATATTTTTAATATTGAATTATTTGTAATTGAACTCTGTTGTGATTGAATAAGTACCATCTGTATTTAAAATCGTACCACAAAAACTCACTTTTTGTGTACACAATGGTAAACAATTACAAACTGTAAACTTGTCCTTTGCCAAAATTTATAGAAAAAATTGTATAATAGAAATTTATTGTACAATTTTTATATAAATTTGCAGTTTGTAATTGTTTATTATTATATAAATTGTGATTTGTATGGTAGTGGTTTCAGCAGAGGTGTTCTGCAGGATAGATGAAATATCTGGGTTTTGACAGTAGCCTGCAAGGAAAGGTTTAGTAGATTAGAGTTACAAACTAGAGTTTTTTATATTATGCATATATAACCCATTCACTTTAAACAGTGTTTATTGTAAAGTAAAGTTTTGAAGTATTACTAAAATAATTGTCTAAAAGCAATTTTTAATTAAAAATGTTCCTATTTGTATTAAAAATTTCATTGTGTAAAATTATTATGTAAAATAGTTTGAGAAATTATTAATTTTTTTAAATCACAATTTAATGTTTTAACTGTTTAATTGCTGTTAGTCCATTCTTACAGTGATAAATCTCTGTTTAGGATTTAAATATAATCTAAAATTAATTGTAGTTCTAGAATGTGGAATTGTTTTGATTTCTTTTTTTGTTGAGAATGAGCCAATATGCTAAAAAAAGTGTTTGAAGTTTGTTTTTACTTTGGTAATTAAATTCTATAATTTAAATTGTCTATAAATTAAAATTTTAATTTTATAATAAAACATAAAGGGAAATTTATAACTTTTTATTGAATTAAGCAGGGCAATGGATATATGCCATTGACACAAGGTAAACGGGCAAAAGAAGTACACGAATGGAGTGAATTTATGAGGATAGCCAAGTAAATATACTATTTTAATTCAATAAATTAATATAATTTTAATGACGTTTTAAAAATAAAAACTATAAAAAAAATATTTTAATTTTTTAAAATTTTAGACAGATTGGAAAAGATATCAGTAACACTTTTACAAAATTGGAAAAATTAACAATTTGTAAGTATTTATATAATTATGATATGAAAATTTTAATAGTATTATAAAATAATTACTAGTTTAAAGTTAATAAAGTTTAAAATTGTAATGAAAATGCCATTAACTATAATTCATTATTCTTGGCTTGGATATACATTAACATTAATTACAAAATGTACACATATCAATAGTCATTTATAATTCTTATTTCAATACTTGTTTAATAATTTTGTTAAAAAAGTTTATATTAAAATTTTCCTATATTTTTTTTATTTTTAAATCAAACAGACAATGAATTTTAGGAGAAAATTAGGAATCGATTTCTCAAATTTTTTCAAAATTAGAACAAAATTTTTGCAGTGTGTTCATTTTTGAAGAAATTTACTAAAATCTAAAATTACTGCAAAATTTTTGTAAAATAATTTGAAATTAATAAAACTATTTTAACATAAGAAACAGCATTTTATAATAAAATAGGTCTCTAAATGTATTTAGGTATATTTAAATTTTATAACCATTATACTGTAATTTATATTTTCTATATATAACTATTATAAATGTGTGTTAATAGTAATTATTAGTTGATAATTAATACATTTACATTACACACACTATTAGAAGCTGTTAAAATAAACAAATGTAATTTTTTTCTATTTATGCATAAATATTTAAAGAGAGGTGTAATTATAATAGAAATATTTAAATTTTAAAAACAATTGTTGCAACTTACATTTTTAATTCTATTGCATTAGACTGGAGAAAATTTAAAAAAATTTAAATGCTTTAATGAAATAAGTAAATAGTTCATAATAATACAGGTAACCCCCGTATAACACGGTAGTTACGTTCCAAAAAATTGCCGTGTTATGTGAATCCGTGTTATGCGAAACAAAGAACTAGTACGAAAAGGAGGGTTAGGTTCCAGAAATTAAAAAACGTGCTACTGTATTTTCATAATTAAGATAAATATCTTTATTAAAATTTTCTTAAGTGATACATATTATGGTAATATAAATTAAACAATGTTTTCTTTGTCACCACTAAAAGCACTATTGACCGAGAGCGTTTTATTTTTGGCAAGTTATCCTTATCCTTTGAGCATTTTTCTGCATTATTTTCAGATTCATGCTTTACCTTTTGCAAAAAGTGTATGTAATTTTAGATTGCTTGCTTCTAGTTAAAAGATCTTTATAAATTTCCTTATATGGTGCTAAGCACTTATGGAATAAGGGAAAAACATCTGGCAACACCAGAAGCAGAAGCGTCGAGATATGGCAACATTGAAACAAGTTTGGAGAAGGACCATGTGTATGGAGACGAGAAAAGAAAATTTACACACTGAAGTACTAATAGTTCACGAAAATAATAATTTTCGTGAACTATTAGTACTTAAGTATGTAAAAATTTATTACATTTCATGTTGTACGAGGGTTTTACCCATTTCTCGAACCGTGTCAGAGTGAATATGTGTTATAAAAGTACCGTGTTATACGGGGGATGGTAGCAATTCTCGAACCGTGTTAGAGCGAATCCGTGCTATAGAAGTACCGTGTTATACGGGGGTTACCTGTATAAGTTTATATAATTTTGTTTTTAATATTGCAAATACAACACAGAAAAAAATAAATGTGTATAAAATTAGTACATGTGCACAAAAAATAAACAAAATAGTACATCTCATTTTATTTTATTTTAAATTGAAAAAACATGATGTTAAATATTAATTTATTTTAACATTAATTAATTCTTATAATTTATTATGTAGGTAATTTTTATATCAAAAGTATATTCAAAAAAACTTAATTGTAGAAATTTTTATTTTTTAATGATAATGTAGAATTTAATCTAAAATTCACAAAATCATGATTATTTTATTTGTTTTAAATTCATTAAATAAATTTAATTGTGGTTAGAAATATTTAGATATAACAAGAAACTTTTCTATTAGCTATACCAAGGTTTTTATGTATTAATACTATAATAATAGAACTTACTTTACTATATTAAAATTATATAATAATAATTAAAAGTAAATGGTAAATGTATTTTCGAACATATCAGCATAAAATGTGTTATAGATGTAATACTAAAAATATTTAACTCTTAAATATATTTAATATGTATTCAAAATTATTATTTTTTTTTATAGTGGCAAAAAGAAAATCACTTTTTGATGATAAACCACTTGAAATACAAGAATTGACATATATTATTAAACAAGATATTAGCAGTCTTAATAAACAAATTGCTCATCTTCAAGAGGTTGATAGTATAAATTTTATCTTTATTTCATTTCAAAAGTTTTATAATCTGAGATTAAATCATTGAAAATTAATTTTGAATTAGATTGTAAAATCAAGAAAATATCGCAACGGAAAACATATGCAGTCACATTCCAATTCTGTTGTTGTTTCCCTTCAAGTAAGTTTAATGAAAATTTAGGTCTCAAACTTCTCTTTATTCTGTAATTAAAAGAAATTATTTTATTTTAGTCTAAATTGGCATCAATGTCTAATGATTTCAAACATGTTCTTGAAGTCAGGACAGAGGTTTGTAAAAAATTTCATTATACAGTTTTGAAATTATATTTTATTTTATTTATGATACAATTTTTAAAATTTTAGAATTTAAAACATCAAAGAAATAGACGGGAACAGTTTACTCAAGGAGCTGTATCAGCAGCATTACCCCAGGCTGCAATGTCTGGACATACGGGATCAGTATTAATTGCAGATGAAAGAGCAAATGGAAATGATTGTACTATTAATATGGATCTTGTTAGTAAACCACAGCAGCAAATGCAATTAATTGATGAACAAGTAAGTTACTTTATGAAATATATATGTAATTGTAATTTGTTATTTCTAAATACCTTTGACAATCTATATGGTTATAGATTAAACATTTTTATACACAATTTTACAATTCATTTCTAATGTAATGTGAATTGAAAGAAACATATGTTATAAAGAAAAAATGATTTTAATTTAGTTTAAAGTAATCTCTCTAAGCTATAATACAATAAAGCTGTTTGCTTCATTCACCAACATGAATTATTTCAGTAGAAGCAGACTTCATATTGAAAAATGAAATAGTGCATTCAAAAAGAACATCAAATACATTACCAGAAAAATCTGAAATTTTTCTGGTAAATCAAATACTTTAGGTCTATGAGATGGTAAAGTTTGATTTTTAATTTTTCATAAAACCTCACAACTTCCATTGGACAATTAATTTAAGCCTCTCCTTTTCTCAGTCCTATGCCCTTCAAAGAGCATGGTGATATTACAAATTCACAGCTTTAATTGTATCTTTCCACTGCTCCCGGTATTGTGCCATGTGGATGGCTTCATACATTGTATGTCCTGTAATCATCATTACTTGGTCTGCCCACCTAATCCAGGGGCAGACTGGCCATGTGGAAAATGTGGAAAATTCCACATGGGCCGTATACAATTTGGGCCATTTCTTTTTTCTAAATATGTACATAATGTACCGTTTGGTTAAGTTTAATTTAAAAAATTCATTTATTTTTTTTTCTTAAGTAAGATAAATTTCAATTTTTAGATATAATATAGGTATATGTGTAGGCAGTGCCGTAACTAGCCATTCCTGTGCCCTGTGCAAGAACTTGCATTTAGGCCCCTTAATTAATTAGGTTTAGAAAAATAATAACACAAACACGTGCATTTTGGGACACTTCCAAATGGGCCCTGTGCAGGTGTACCTGTTGCACCTGCCTAGTTACGGCACTGTGTGTAGACCTGTATCATTTTACCCTGCTCTACCGTATCCGAAGTTAAATTAGTTCGGCCGATCTGAGTCAAACACTACATTAGCCTGATTCGGCCCAAACAGAAAGCATCATAGGAGAAAAATAATCAAAACTACCTTCTAAATAGAGAAAATTGGTCATTTGTTTACATTGCTAGAAACTTTTCACCACTCCTATGAATCTTAATGCTAAACTATAGAAATGCAAGTTATTAGTTTTGTACCTAGCCACCAAAGCAATGATTGTAGTCATAACAAATTTAATGGCCACTTATATTATTTCCTTTATTTTAGGCAAGTAAAAAATGTTATTCAATAATAATTTCTCTGTATTCCAAACGATTTAATTAAAAATAATCTATTTTGTATTGTGAGGCCGGGACCTCACCCCCTCTCCAATGGGAAACTGGTTGTCGAGCTAAAGCTAATAAATCGATGATTTATTTCGTAAACAGGAACGAGTGTAAGACGATTTAATTGTCACATTTCTGACCAAATTCACACGTCCTCGATCTAGATCAGGGTAGGTGGGAGAGAGAGCAACCGGGGAGAGTTTGACTGTCATCTTACAGAGAATTCAAAGCACATTAGACCAAAATTTACAGGACCATCACTAAATATTCATGAAAACGCATTTCAAAAATTAAGCAGTATTTTAATACAGTTTAATCCAGTAGCTACTCAACACAATATTATTTCAGAATCGCAACATTTTAAATCGTCATGGAATATTTTAAAGGAAAATGTCAATGAAACTTTTATAAAATTAAACGAAAATGAACATTCTACTGATGATCAAGTAGAAACTAATAAAGATGTGATTTTATCCTCTTACTGCATTGCTTGCAAAAATTGCTCTATTTGTTGTTATAATATACTAGCAGACCCCGCCACGCGTTGTTGTGGCTCAAAATGTATAAATGTATAACACTTCCCCCGTGTGGGGGGAAATTTTTCGAAAAATTTCTTTTTAGTGTACATTCTCTTGGCGTACCCTATTAAAACGCAATCAAAAACGCAAAAACCCGCATCTAAAATAGTATAATAGAAATCAAGTTCTTCAAGGTAAGCCTTAATCCTGTCCCTCTCCCCCACGGGGGGAATATTGAAAAATCCCTTTTTAGCGTATATTCTGTTGACATACCGTATTAAAACGCAATCAAAAACACAAAAAACATCTAAAATATCTAAAATAGTAGAAATAGAAGCAGAGTTTTTTATGGTAAGCCTTAATCCTGTTCATCTCCCCCCAGTGGGTGGAATTTCGACACGTATATTATATAAAAACACGTGCGTATTCGAATGCAGCATTGTGTGAAGATTTCAAAGGAATTGGTAGGAACAAACGAACATTACATTTTTATTTATATAGATAGATAGATGATGATCTGCTTTAGTTCATC
>NW_019384440.1:527040-601371 GCF_000671375.1 Centruroides sculpturatus
GGACTCGATGACCAATTAGTGCTTACTGAACCGTAGCACTATGCAAATGTAATGTGGCGTGATTCCCGGCCGACCAATTAGCCATCACCAGCTGTAACGTTATGCAAATCTGTGATTCCCAACCATAGTCTTATGCAAATCATGCCGTGTGGCGTAATTGTCTGCTGACCAATCAGTGGCTGTACTTTCAAAAAGCCAACGGCCACTTTCAACCATCTGTCGATGACCGTTACGACTAAAAAAAACTTGGCTAGGTCTTACTTCCAGTGGGAGGTCTTATATTTCGCAATTCAGCAAAATCTGTGCTAGGTCTTATTTTCTGCGGATGTCTTATTTTCGGGGAAACACGGTATATGTCTATATTTCAAAGGAATCAAGTTTCTTTCAAGAAGTGGCATCTATGGTCCAGGTTTCCAAGGCATAAGTGGCAATTGGAAAAATAAGCATTCTTATGAGTTTTAGTTTATTAAAAATAGTGATTACAGAATCTTTCCAAATTCTAAATAATTTGGAGATTGCATTGCAAGCAAGGCAAATTCTGCATTTAATTTCATTATTGCATCCTCCTTTCTTTGTAAGAAGTGATTCAAGGTAAACAAATTCATTCACCATCTTATAGCCTCAATTTCCTTAGTCTGTGTCAAGGAACGATCAATTATCATAACTTTTATTTTACTTCCATTAATCAGCAATCAATATTCCCTGCTCTCAGTTTCAGATGTTTCATAATATATTCAAGTTCTGATTCATTGAATGCTATAATAAGTGTATCGTCAGTGTATCTCAGGTTGTTAACTTTACGGCACCTAATGGAAATATTTTTAGATTTTTTGTAACTATTATTTAGATTTTTTAGCACAGATTTCCCCAAAAATAGTCCTTTTTTTAAAATAGTCATTACTTTCAGAAAGCAAATTAACTGTAAACTTCTAGTCAGTTGGTGACAAACAGCAATATTAAATTGACACTGCTTTTTTCCAATACAATAAAACTACAAACTTAATAAAGAAAAAAAATTGATACGCTAGAACTTGTTACCAAGAATCCAAGTCTGCAATTTGCAGTATTAATTATGTTTTAGTTAGTTTTGCAGTTTATAATATTATAGTACTTTACCTAGTAAATTGTTTAAATTTAAAGATTTATTTTGTGTTTAAACATGTTTCTGTTTTAAATTTTACTAAATTTTGTAAAGTGACTTCTGTTTTACTACTTATTTTACTATGAATATTTTATTACAATTTGCTGCTATTAAAAATAGTCTGGTAGAATATTCTGTCTTGAAAGGTAATTGAAAAAGATATTATAAATACTTTTTATTCATTATCAAAATCAGGAGGAGGAGAATATTCTACCAGACCTTGTGTTTTATTCTCAATATTCAGCATTATCTAAGCAACGTCAGATTTTTTTTCAGTAGTTTGTCATATCAAATCATAAGTACAAAATTGTGATAATATGCTTATGGCTGACAGAGAATGTTCATGGAATGTCCATGAAAGAGAACTGTTAATACTACAGAAATGACTATTTTTGCATAACTTATGTTTGGATCAGGATGATATTTGGTATGTGTCATTAGAAGATGATGATAAGTTACGTAAAATTTTGTCCATCTACTCTAAATAATTCAAAAGATTGTTTTTAAAAATTATACTGGCATATAATTCTGCTCTGCACCGTATTCTTAGTATACCTAAGTTTCATTCATCAAGGAAACAGCATTGTTTACATGCCCAATTCAAAAATTTTAATTAATGTTCATAAAAAAACTAGTTTTTTGTTTGTATAAATGCATTTAAAGAAGCATTGCATAATTAGCCAAGAAAATTTATGAAGAATGATCAACATTGATCTTTCAGTTTTTACAAAAATTTTAAAGAATTGACTAACTTTATTAAAGGAATTATTAAAACACTTACATTTAAAATAAATAGTAAACAGTTATTAAAGTTAAATTTAAATATATTATATTTTTGTATTTAATTTTTAATATAATTTGTTATAGGATGCTTACATACAAAGCCGAACTGACACTATGCAAAATATAGAGGCAACAATAGTTGAACTTGGAACTATATTTCAGCAACTTGCTCATATGGTAAAAGAACAAGAAGAAATGGTTACCAGGTAATTATTATGTTGATATTTAAAGTTAGTTTTAAACTTAATATTTTACTTTATTAAAAAATTATAATGTAATGTTCAAATATAGTTTACAAATTAAGACACCAAAAACTTATTAAAATCATTTTGGTTAGATTTTTTGAAAGAACAGATCATTGGTGATTTTTATTTTCATAAAAATACCTTCTATACCTTTCATTAGTGGGATTTGACTAGATGATAATCTAAAGGGAAAAAAGTAGTGTGTATTCTAAATTAAAATAAATGATTTTTCAAGGTATGTTGTTAATATGAACAATAAGAATTTTTTTTAAAATAATGTTTCACTGTGTTAGGTCATCTCCTTTTAAATCTTATTGCTGATTGTTGTATTAAAAATAAATATATATACATATGATTTAACTACTTACTGATTGATATAAAATTTTTATTAATTTGTCTTGAATGAAAGAATATAAGGGAAAAAAGTTTTATTTCAATAATTTAATAAAAACTTACTTACAAAAGACCGATTGATGAGAGCCAGATGAAGATCTAAAATGGCTAAAGTATTTAATAGTTAAAGTTTAAAGATTCTAAAGTGAAGGTCTCTTGGAAGGTCTTACTAACTGTAATATTTGAAAACTTTAATTTAAAAGATATTGTACCACTATAAAAAAATTATCTTATTAATTTTCTGTTATGATGTATTTAAAAACTTAGTAATAATTTTAAACAAATCTAATTGAAAGAGGTTGATAAATTTATGTTCACCGTACAATAAGTGGGATATTAATGATCGGACTAATGATAATATTCTGTATTCCTTTATACCTTCTAATCCTCCTGGAAGTTTAATAAACATTTGTTAGATTCGGACCTTACAGTAATTGAATAATTAAAGAATTTAATTTCAGAGTAAAGGCTAATAGTTAAACTTAAAATTGCTTTATTTCAATTTTTTTTATAATTATTATCAGAAATCTTGTTTTACCTCCTTTGCAATTGAAAATATCAAATTCTGAAAATAGATACTGAAAAGCTTGATAATTAAGATTTTCAGTTAGATTCTTTCCAAAAACTGTTAACTTTTAACATAGCATGAAAATAGTTATGGTTATGATCATTTAGTTTTTAGTCTTCCATATCTGCTAATATGTAACTTTTTATTTTACACATTTTCATCATAAAATATTTCATGTAATATAATAAATTATATTGAGATTCTTATAATTATGATTGTTAAAAAAATTTTATAGGTAAGATGATCATTTATAAGGAATACGATAAAATTTTATGTTCTGAAATAAGTTTAAAACACTATTTAACATATTATTATATATTTACAGTATAATAATATATATGATATTAAAATAGTTTTTTAATAATATATGTTAACATTAACGGTGTAAAAACAAAAAAGCTTTACAATCCAGCATTTAATTTTGAGTAGACAGATGTTTTTGGGTAGTTTAACTAGCCATTGAGTTCAAATTATAATGCATGCAACTACAGAATTCTAGAACATTAGTTCAAATGGGTTGTAAAGTTTTTTTGGTTTTTATATTAACTTTATCCAGTTTGATAAATTATTATTATTATTATTATTAATTACACTATTTTTATACACAGAATTGATCATAATGTTGAAGATACACATTTAAACGTGGAAGCTGCCCATACAGAGATACTAAAATATTTCCAGTCGGTGACATCTAATCGATGGCTTATGATAAAGATCTTTGCTGTTTTAATAGTTTTCTTTATAATATTTGTAGTTTTCGTAGCATAGAAACTGTAAATTTCATAAACGGAAATTTGAATATTGTTCTGGTACATTAAATGATCCATCCACACTGATCGGATTTCATTTAAAAAGGGGCCTTGGAAAATAGTTGAAACACTTTGGATCATATTGAAAAATGAACAAACATTTTATTATTCATTGTTGACTTAAATTATAAACTGTTACTTTACATGTTTTTAAAATTTCTATGGAAAAGTAGAATTTGAAATCTCAAAATTATTGTTATAAGTAATTATTACTTCAGATTATATGAAGAAGGTATTATCAATAAATTTTAATATATTGAAAGATTTTTTACTTAGAAAAATTGTATTTACAATTAATTTATTTTTTCTCATTTAACATATTGTTTTTCTTGCATTTAAAGTTTAAATTTGACCAAAATTATTTATTAAAACATTTACTGACGAAAAACAATTTTATGCCTTAAGAAATATATATACCGGTATGTATAAAAAATAAAAACTGAAAGCTTTTGATACAAAGCTCGACATCTTTCCAGAGTATTAAATCTTTAAAATTTCCAGCAATTAAAATAAGTATGTAAATACCTATATACAATTAATGTAATTATAAATGGGATGTATGTACAGTACAATATATATATGTATTATGTACAGAAAATAATCAGTTTTTTTTCTTTCTTATATTTTCTATATTGTGGTCTTCCTTTATTTTTAAGATTAAAAGAAAAACTATCAGAAATAGCTTTAAAAATCTGTTGGATTGATTGTTTTGAAAATAAACCTTTCTAAATTTAAAGTATGTAAGTAAAAAATATTGAGAATGTATATAAAATATAATAATAATTATAGTATTATTATTGTTTTTATTTCATTACACGCATTTGTGACTACATTTATTCAAAATTATTAGAATTGCTCAGCTTATGTCATGCTTTTAAAGGGGTGTTTGGAAATGAATGTGTCACTTAAGAAAGCAATGCATTAACATAATTGTCTGATGCAAATCATGATAAAAATTGTCAGCCTGCTTGTTAGGACATGCATGTATCTATAGACATATCTACAGACAATATTGCTTTAGGTTGGAGAGGAAAGGTGTCAGCATGCATAGTAAAAGACTCTTGCTCTGCATATAAGCCAGTATTACAGAAACATTTCAGGAAGGGAGAGAATGAAGACTAGGTAATATTTGAAAATATTCGATGAACAACTATTTATCAGAATTGGACAGGTTCAAAAGACTTGGAAATTCAGACTATTGAAAGTCTACTGGTTGGCTTGCAAGCATAGGAAGTGCTGAAGTTGCACAGGCAGTGGATTGCATATTCAAAGGGACACAGACATCATTGAGAACAGTGGCTGCAAAACTTATTCTTGTGGTAAGCACCCTGTAGGACATAAGTGAAGAAGTTAGGCTCACTGCCCACAGAAAAGAACCAGCTGCAAAGTGCAATCAGAAGTAGAAGCATAGAGCAAAAACCAATTATCAAAAACATGTTCAGCTGTGTGCCAAAAGAAATTATTGGCACTAGGTGATGAGACATATTGTCCTGAAGACCCAAAACAAGTGCCTGAAATACAACTCTACTATTCCATTAACAATTCAGATGCATGACATGAAGTTAGTTTTATAGGAAGAGCCAAATTTTCAAAAAATACTTAATATGGCAGACAATTGATGAATGTGGATATGTCTGAACCTTTCATTTCTTGTGTATCTATCAACGCTGATATATACCTCAAAGAGTGTATTTAAAAAGTTTGATTCCCTTCATCCAAAAATGCCATAATACAGATGATGTGGTGTTCTGGCCAGATCTAGCAATGGTCCATTATGCCTGCAAAGTTTCTGACTGCCTTCAAAGGATGACTTGAGTTTATGAAAAATTAAAACAATGTACTGTACCCCAGACCCATCCCATTAAAAGATTCTGGGCACTATGTGAACAGCAATGTGCCTCTTGTTTTGGTGTGAATTGTATTCAAACAGATTTAAAGTAATATTGCTCAAAAAGTTGGGAAGAAGTCTAGCATAGAATTCATGGCAGGAGTTTGAGCACAATTGAGATGTATAGGATGGCATGGTATCTATAGACCATTACTTTGCAAAAAGTGAATCGGAACTATCTGGATTATTTTACTAAAACAATGTCATGGGATACCATGACATTGTTTTAGTAAAATAGCATCAATTAAAAGTGACTTTTTCATTTTCAAACATCCCTTAAATAGGCTCACAAGTCATCAAAATTTTACTTTTCATTTCACATTTTGACAAGAAATTGAATTCTCATTAAAATTAATTTAATGAAACTTAATAAATTAAAAAGTTACAAATATGAAAATCAACATTCAGAGAAGTCGGAAAAGTTTAAAAATTTTTCTTCCTTTATGAAATATAGGAACAAATTATTTCATGCACAACATGATGATATGTGCCACATATCTTGTTAAATTGAGATGTCAAAGCATACTTTTGCCTACCAGTGACCAAGTGAAATAAAAACCACTGAACACTGATAGTTGGTCGTGGGTTCATACCTTGCCAATGGGCTAGCCACATGGAGTTGTCCAGGTTTTCTTTGTGTTTGTAACACCTAGTTTCCCATAAATCCTCCCAGGAGATATCTCCACTCGGCAGATCACTCGTTCCAGCTAATTAAACTGAAGCACACTTTCATACAATAGCTGGGGTGCTCATCTGTGGCCGAGTGGATAAAACCAGTTGAGTACTAGTAATTGGTTGCAAGTTTGCACCTTACCAATTGGCTGACCACATGGAATTTTCAAACTTTTTTCACTTGTCTAACACCTAAATAGGGTCTAGTTTCCCCATAGAAAATTTTCCTGGGAGATGAAAATCCAAGGGGATGAGAAAGCATCCACCTTTTTGACAGATCGTCTAAGTGGGGCATTGTCTTATTCCATTGATTTGGTAGTTAGGCAACAGCCTATCTCTGGGGTGGGGGCTTGGAATTGAATCCCGGTGAGAAACTTCCAGGAATTTTTATCTAAAGTCTGTTTTGGATTTGTTGGCTCTCATCCCTTGTCATCCAGCTGTTACAGTACAATTTACACATGGCCAAACCCTTGATGGGTGTGAATAAAAGCCCTGTTAGTACCTACAAAGCAGAGTTAAAAAAAGAAAACGTGCATACTTCAACATTACAGAATAAACATTGTTAATCAAGTAAGCATACTTTTGTTATTGAGTACGGTAATAATTCTTGGGACATAAAAATGTTGGTTATAATGAATATTTAATTTGTAATATAAATATGTAATTTCTTCAACAGTTTGTATAATTGCCAATATAAATTAAATTTTCGATTATCCAGGACCAGTTTAACATATGCTTTTTCATATTAATGTCCATTTTATGATAGTGAATTAATCTCTCGAGAATTCGATCATACAGAAATTTGTGCTCGTTCTGGATAATCGAGGGCTTGCTAGCACATTATTACTAATAGGCCTACTACTATTGTCATATAAACACACACGCGCTACCAATTTTTTCGAGTTTACTGTTAATTTGAAGTAAGAATAAGTCGAGAAAAAGTTGATTTTTTCCCCTTTTGTGTTTGACATTAGAATCACAATTTTAAAGAATTGAAGAAGGAAAAGGTAAATGCGTGATACATTAAAAAAAAAAAAAAAATTGTAATTAGACGTGGAATTTCCGAAGAGAAATAATTGGTTTAGGTTTACGAGTGACGTAATTTAAAGCAGGAAGTTAAAGTATACTATATTGCACTTTATTCTGGCAAGCGAAAGTTTCTTAACGTAAATATCATAGAAATAACAAATAGAAAATGAAAGTAATTCACGAAACAGATCTCAGATGTCTGTCTTCCTTTTCAACATAAAATTAATAGGAGTTCAACCTCTCCACAAGAAATGTTTCATTGTGGTGATATTGCAACCAAAGATCGAGAGTTTACGTTTAGAAGTTACATAATCAATAAGTGTTCACTTATTACGATAAAAGTGAAATAAACTAATTGATTAATTTACTTCTAACTATTCAGTGGCGCGTTATAGCTTTATGGTACCCAGACAAAATTGGGGCCCCCCATGCACAGTGTTAACTTCAGGCATACTTTTTCAGGGAAATTTAGATGAATAGTTTATGAAAGATTGGTTTGGATACCTCCAAACCAATTGCCCGTTTTGCCCATAAAATTACGCACCACTAACTATTGATCCTTGATTGTGAATAAGGCCATTAGATCCGGATTCGAATCTCTTAATTTGTTTTATTGTCAAAGCAAATATGATTTCGTTATTCTGGAATTTTTCGGATGTGGTCAGTCGTACTCCATCTCCCATCACCCGGCCGCTATTGTGGGCCTCTCTCAACTCCGCAACGGGCTTGATAAAAGGACCTCTGTATTCAGAGTAGAAAGTCAAAATGAGAAAGAAAGACAACGTTTAATAATCAAAATTTCTGGCCTGTTGTTGTCAAATCAAATCAAATTTTATTAATTATCATCAAATATTTTAATAAAGCATGATATATTTAGCAAAATAAAAATCCGAAGAAAATTATTATCATTATTATTTTTGATTTTTGCAACGAATTCTTCATTTTAAATTGGAAAATGTTTGGAAATCTTTCTCGGAATAAGTTTATATATATAAGGAAGTTTTTTTTTTTTTGTAAAATAACATTGCATTTCCTTATTATGAATCGCACAGGTAAATGTATTATGTCATTTTACAGAAATTGCTGTTTTCACCTCTCTGATGTAATCACGGATTATTAATTATAATTCCCCCTCCCAAAATTTCATTTTTCACTAAAAATTATTCAGCAAAATCATCAAAACTCTTTAAGTTTCGGTTATAAATGCCAATTATTAAATTTAATATATCGCATTTTACAGCAAAAAATTGTTATTTTGGACACGTAAGTTAATTGACACGCTTTCATGCGTTGAATGTTCCTACCGAGATTAATTAAACATTTAAAATGTTTTTCGCGTGTCAGCAGTGAGATATAAATATTTCACATTCAGCATTTGGTAGAGCAGAAATTTGAATAAATAAAATTTTTTATGAAAAATTATGATATTAAAAGAAAAACTGCTTTCAAGAAGGACAACAATCATCTAGATACGGTTAAATTTGACAAAGTAAAGTGGCGGCCTGTTGAAGACATCATAATTAGCGCGCTATAAATATATCTGAATCATATCATTTTGATTAGTGATTTGCTTTTTGTCCTTATATTACTATAATTGAATATGTGTTGGCTCTATAAAGGACTCATCACGCAGCCGGAGAAATCACACAGAAACTATGAACACGGGTTATTTATTATGACGTGATTTCCTGTTTTATTTATTCCTATGTGATTTCTTAGACTGCGTCAATAATGCGGCACAATTCAAGTTCCGAATGAGGGATTAGCTACCCCCCCAAATTGTAGACACCCTGTGGGAACAAAAAAGTCAAAGGAACCATACCCTCTACGCGCGACCCTTCACGAGATATAGCCCTGTAAAGAATCGCATACGTCATTCCGGTCACGTGATACAGCGCCCAAAAGGGAGCCCGGAACATTGCGGCCCTCCATACAGCCAAACTCAGCGCTCACATATTCAATTTTGCTGTGAAAGCTAACACCGTATAGATAAAACAAGAATACAATCTTGGATTGTATTATTTAGTCTAGCTTACAACTATTAATAATCGACGGCTGGATAACCAAGCAGTCAAGGTGGCAACCTACCGCTCTGGGAGATCCGGGATCGAAACCGGACGGGCCGAAAAATCCCGAGGAATTTTTCGGGTTTGGTCCGTCCGTCACCACCCAACCACCCCATTGAGGGCATGACCGAACCCGTAACGGGCTTGCTAAAAGACGCCCTCCTAGTCCCCACAGGGCGGAAAGAGTTACTCCCCCCCAAAAAATGGAAACTATCTGGCAGCATTATTATTTCCATTTATTTAAAATGTTTACTAGCTATCATACGATTAATATTATTTCAGAATAGTTAGTTAAAATTTTATGTAAATGGGAATAATTTTAATTTTAATGCACTCCTTTTAAATCACGAACATTTCTGCTTCCGGTATCTGTTCCTTTTATAAAACTGGCAACATTAATTTTAATAAAAATTTTAAAAAATCGAAATATGTAATACATTGAATAATATTAACTTTACGTGCACACATTTTATTTATATACTTTCGCTTCGTTACATCCTGTTCAGTATCCTGTATTATATCACCGACATATACGCCGCGTATATATATAGCGCGCGGGAAGATGTTAATTAATCAGCCAGTAGGATTGTTGTTGGTGCGTCGTTTGAACAGGGGGATTTATCAGACGAATTGGAAGTGTTTGCGAAATTTATCAACCATGCCGCTGAAGGTAATTTAATCGCTAACTAACAGAATAATTATTATACAGTTTAAGGTTTAAATATTGATAAATTGTAAAAACAGGGAAAGAATATCGATAAAATTATCTTAAGAATTAGATTGACCTTCTCAATGACACTTATTCGCTATTATATTATATACTCGGTGGGTGGAAAGTAACTAGGCAATGAGAATTAGCTGTAATTTTTATAATAATAATGCAATTGTAATAAAATTTGTGTGCGCGTGTACACTAATGAATGGAATTTTATAATTCCATTCATTAGTGTGGTGTGGCAGTGGCCGAAAGAGGCCGCACGCGCGTGGCAAAAAGAGAAAGATGGCCGACCGCCTCTCCGTTCAGGAGCGAGCGCAGATTGCTGCACGCTACGAGGTGTGGAAGTCTGTGGTTGCCGTGCAGAGGTGGTGGCGTACGGTTAAGGGACGACACGCCAAAATCCGTCCGGAAACAATCAAGAATTGTCATTCCAAGCTGATGACCAAAGGTTCTGTTGCGGACGCGCATAGAAGTGGACGTCCATCTACGTCACGATGCGAGGAAAACGTAGCGTTGGTGAGGAAATTGTTCACCCGCAACCCGCATAAATCGACGCGCGAGGCCGCTCGAGAAAGCGGATTGTCGAGGCACACTATACGTACGGTGTTAAAGAAAGAATTGAATTATCGCCCGCGGAAATGTCATCATGCGCGGGAGGAGACACTCGAAGTCTGTGATGTCGGAACGGAATGCGAGGAGGAGGAGGAGGTGATGGGATGCCACGAGTCTGCATCAAATTTTAAGGTATGCGTCCGTATTTTCATTTAATAAGGTACGTGTCAAGTAATTTTCGTCGTCTCTGCATTAGAAATATAGAAATTGTAGGTATTTGTCAATGCCTAGTTTCTTTCCACCCACGATGTATATACAAGGTAGCCCAAAACTTGACATTTTCCAGCTGGCTGCAGCAAAAAATATTCGTCAGAAAGCCATGAATATTTTGGAATGCCTTAATGAGATGATGGAAATTTTTCTAGATCAAAACATTAGTTCCAAAAATTGCCACTAGACTGCATTTTTCAAGTTGAAATAGTGGCATTTTGGCCTGCAAGATTTCCAGACTCGAATCTATGCGATTTTTGGCTTTGGTGCTATCTAAGAGACTTAGTCTACTATGATTTCCTAATATCACTGTCAAACCTTAAGGACAGCATAGCATGCCATATGCATAATATTCCAAGGCATGCACTGCATGCAACTGTTGAACATGCTGTTTTATGCTTTCAGATGGTAGCAGACAATAATGTTTTGTTCACATTAGACAGATAACTCGTGTAATGCATTGTTATGTTCTGTATAAAGCTATAATATGCTTTCTAGTGGTGGTTTTTAGAACTAACTTTTTTTACTCTAAAAAATTTTCATTATTTCGTTAAGTCATTCCCAAACTTTTATGACTTTCTGATGAATAGTTTTTGGGTGTAAACATATATATATATAGGGTAGTGGCACCTATTGTCGACCATGTAAGCCAAAATCCCTGTGTATTTAGTCTATCGGAGCATGTTTAGGCAAGCCATCTTTACAGGAAGCATCATAAGGCAATCCCTTTCTCAATGACATGTAAGAATAATATACTGCATTGCTCATGGTGATGGGAAAAATTAGTGCGCCACACACCTTCTGCTAGTCGACCACATAGTGAGGCATTGTCGGATCTTTAGAAGATAACGAGGGGTCTGTTTCTTGCTTATCCTTTCACAGTTGTTACGTTTGTGAGGTTGTCGACCACCATAAATGATTGTGCGATTTGCTGGTCAATTATTGGTGAACAGACTGTAATTAAATTATTTTCTCATAATGTAAACCAATGTTTCTCAACCTCTAATGAATCATCGCCCCCTTCAATAAAACTGTTACGCCCCCTTCACTTCGAAAACAATTTTGTTGGGTTTATTAGTTTAATTTTTTACAAAGTATATAATTATCAAATAAACATTTATTTACTCAGAATACATATTAGATTTTGATATAATTAACAAAATTAAAATTAAGCATTATTCACTGTGAATCGCCGCTGCAAGCATTAAAATTCTGATGCCGAGGGCAGAGGCTAACGTCACTAGTATAATGTTATTTGTTTAATTATTGTATGATATAACAAATAAAATGTCTAATTATTCTTAATATAATGTTTTACTATATCACCCGGAAAATTGTTTTTTGCCCCCCAAAATATAAATTGTCAATAATCACTCCCCAATATGGAAAAATGCCCACATGGGGGTGATATTGCCCCCATTGAGAAACACTGATGTAAACAAAGGTCTAATAAAATGTTTTGTTTTTTTCCCACGACAAATAGTATAAAACAAACTTTATTTTCATATAAGAATTTTGCTTTTTGTGTTGTTACACATTGCAATAAAAAATATCAAAGTGCAAAACATCATTAAACAGTCAACTGCTGGTGCCATTACCTTATATATATAATATTATTATTACGTGATTTTATATTATTTAGAAAGTTCATAACGACAATATTCTCTTCATATCTGTGTGAGCTACTGTTATTTCTTTAACTGAGAAAATTTAGATGATGTTACTTTAAACCACTTAGGTCATTTATTTATATATATATGAGCTATCAGTGCAAAATGATCCAAGTCTTAAGTTTGGTGATGAGCCTACCATCACATCTGTGATTGGTCTGTAGTCGGGATGGAGCTTATTGAATTCTCTGCCCATTTCTCAGTGTCTGTGGCATCACTGAATTCATTCTGCTGTAGTCCGTGACTTAATGAAAGAAATGGTAATACAATAAACTCCTATGGGTCCAGACTTATGGGATATTCTACATACTCAATGATTTTATATTCTAAACTTGATAAGTAATGCAGATTATTTTATAGCAAACATAATTAAGAAATGAAAATTTTTATAGTCACTTATTTCATTTCGTATGATTCAAGCATTACCTGAGAAAACATTTAGTAGTTTTTAATATTTTAAAGAATGTTATAACATTCATACAAATGTATATAAATATAGCACAAATGTATCTCATAGACTGATAGATAAGATAGATAATCAATATATATTGATTATCTATCTAAATGACATTTACTATATGCAGCAAGATGGATAAAGTATGTCTTCAGCTATATATAATAATTCATTTATAAATTAAGGTTATATTTCTGTATATATTAATAGTTTAGTTCATCTACAAGTTGATTTTGGAGATGTAAATAATAATAAAATAAAAAATGTTAGATTTCATTGGGCTACAATTTGAAAAAATTGTAGACCTATAAATTTCCACCTATAAACTGAGTGGCTAAGTGCAAATGTCAATTAGCTTGACGAGGACCATTCGACACAGATGAAAATGTTTGCTTTCGTGTAGTCTTGTATTTTCTTGCCGTATATTGGTTATATCGTAGTGCTTATTTACATATACCTAGTTTGAGTAGTTGAATTCTAAATCAAAATTGAGCATGTAAAATTAATTTTTAAACGTAAAAAGAATTACTTTCTTTATTAATTACGGTGTTTTTCTTTATTAATTACAGTATTAAGTTGTTAGTTCTAAGCATTTATTGATTAAAGAAAATAGGCAACTAACACATGTTTGTTGAAGATAATAAAATCTTACTGATCTTGTACAATCGTCTAGAAGTATTACTTAACGNTTTAAACATTTTGATGTAACAACATATGTATGCAATTGAAAAATTTATATTTAATAATTTTCAGTAAACAATGGTGATAGTACATGTCATTCATCATTATTATGTAATAGAAACAGTTCTTGCAAAAACATATTAATATTTTAGTTTTTTTGATTTGAGATTTTTGTATAAAATATTCAAAATGTATGTATTACTATGAAGATAATGTCCAGTGACAGTAAATATTTCTATTATTAAGATTTAATCCAGTGTTTTCTTAATCTTTCTAATAGTGGTACCCCACTATTAGAAAGATTAAGATTATTAGACGCACCGGTAACAGGTTAGAAAGAGTTAATTATACATGTAAAAAGCATTATGGTGCCTCTTATAACTAAATTTTATGGCACTTGAGTGTGCCACATCACTCTGGTTGAAAATCATTGATTTAATCTAAAATAGGGTAGACGAGATGCTTGAGTTAAAATTTATTTGAATCAATATCATTAAAATTTTACATGAAAAAAATTATTTTATAACATACATAATATAATTTTCATGTAGTATTTGATTTTTTTCGAACATTAAATTCTATTATTATTTTTTAATTAAAATATTTTTTGTTAATAAAATTCTGGATTTAGGTTGGTGATTCACTTCCTTCTATTGATCTAATGGAAAATACTCCAGATTCAAAGGTGAATATTGCAGAATTATTTAAAAATAAAAAAGGAATTTTATTTGCTGTGCCTGGTGCCTTCACTCCTGGATGTTCAAAGGTATTGTATTTAATATTATATTCAAAAGATTTATAAAACAAAATATTTAAAAAGCAATCTTAAATAATAAGGCAGATTAAGATCAGTAACTGAAGTTTAACTTAACTTACTGATACAATAAACAATAATAATTGTTTATTGTATCATTATGTATTATTCAATAATTTTAAGTTTTTTCAGTTATTCATTCTGAGTTGTAATCTTTAAATAAATTATACATTTTGAAATACCTCACATTCATTGCAACTTCATAAAAAGTTTCTTTGCTCTTTTCTACAATTTTTTTTTTCTTTTTTACTGGCTGTGGACTATCAGATGTGCATGATGATAATAAAATTCTTTCATTAAACATTTCATTATCATGCATTGTACTATCATGGAATCTACTATATTACAATTATTGATGGAGCTATTTCTAGTG
Source organism: Centruroides sculpturatus (assembly GCF_000671375.1). Taxonomy (NCBI): domain Eukaryota; kingdom Metazoa; phylum Arthropoda; class Arachnida; order Scorpiones; family Buthidae; genus Centruroides; species Centruroides sculpturatus. Next base: position 542,167 of record NW_019384440.1, read on the forward strand.
TTATCTATTTCTTCTGCCTCAAATATGCAGATGAAAGTGGACTGCTGTGAATCATTTAACTATAAATAAAAATATATTTAATTTATATTTACTTCAATATGTATATAACATATATGTGACAATAGCAGTGACTTTGTTCTATTGTAAGAATTCAATAGAAAACTAAATGAAGACCAATGTTCCTACATTGGCTTATAAATGTCATTTTCTCCACATCCACTTTGCCTGTGATCTTCTATGTTTATTTTTAATGCAAAGAAGTCTGGTTTGCAAATGGTTATTTTTACTTGGTTCTTTAACTATATTTAAAATAATATTGTTGTTACAAAACTAAAAACAATCAACATTTTATATCCAGAAATCTAAAAATGATACAATCAATGCAAAGACTTTTGCTTATCTCATGCCATGCCTGTGCTATATTATGTTTTCTTCAATAAAATGAAGAATTAAAATTCCACAGGCATTCATAAGCCTGAATAAGCTCAATCAGTCTTGATTCTGTAAAAGTTGCATCAGTTCTCTCACTTTCTGTCATGATGGTGAACTATTCTCAAAGTTGCCACCGCATGAATGACATAGCAGAAAGGTGTTTGCTGATCGGATGCATGTTTGCAATTGGCATGGATAGAACAAACTTTTCATTTCTAGTTGTGGTTGCAATCGTGCCAGTTTTTTGAGGGGTTTACTAGTTAATGGGAACAGCAGTTGCAGTTTCCTATGTGGTTGGAAATTGCAAGGTGTTACCATGCCAAAATGTGATCTCCAACCTACTTCAACTTAAATACAAAATGCATTGAGTCTATGGGAATTAAGTTGGACAAAAATAAAATTTTGAATTAAGGAAGTTCTTATTAAGAGTCTACTTTATTAATTCTAAAATTAAATAACTATTTTACTTGTAATATAGTTTGTAAGGTATTTTGTTTTTTTACTTTAGACACATCTGCCTGGTTATGTTCAAGATTATGATCAACTAAAACAGAAAGGAATAGATGTTATTGCTTGTGTTGCAGTTAATGATCCTTTTGTTATGGAAGCCTGGGGAAAAGATCAAAAGGCTGAAGGAAAGGTAATGTATAAAAATATTAATAAGGATCTTTTTAAACAATTTAAAGTATTAAAAATATTGACAAATTATGAGATACCAATATTGATTTTGGTTTATTTTATTTATATTCTTTGAAGATACATTTTCATAAATTTTTTTTCTTGTAGTTACTGAAATAAATTGTTTATATCTATTAATTTAAATGTAAAAATTTTGAGCTTTACAAGATTCATTCTTATAAAAGTAATGACTAGGTTCATTCTGCATTTTCTTCTTGTACAATGTCGACAGAAAAATAATTTTCATTGGAAGGCTTTATTTATTGAAAAATTGGAACCCTGTAATAAATCCATGTTGGAAATTTCAAGAGTTTGGCTATCACTCTTCAAAAGTGTGAACTTATGTCACCATGATGTTACTGGTTGCATTCAGCAGACTCATCAGTTTTGGAGCTGTTGAGTATTTTTCTGCCAAATGCCCTCTACAATAGTGCTATTTCAGACATATTTGGTGTTTTGATGTCACATTTAATAGCAGCTTTCACTTACAGTATGTATCGCTAGCTGCATCTGACCAATGCAAATATCACTGATTGTTCAGCAAATGTAACTATGTAACAGCTACTGATTGAAACACCTTTGCTCAGTTACAACTGACTCTGCTTCATTAATATCAATAAGTAAATATTTATTTTGTTGTTAGTAACAAAATAAATATTCCTGTTTTCTTCAGTACATCTGCTGCTGTTCATTTTTAGTGCTAATATCTTTCCATGCATGTGCCATTCTCATGCCTAAGTTTGTTTTAAATGTGACTTTGCACTTTTCAAAAATTTTATATTTATATTCCACTTTCAAAATAGTTAATGTTTGTATTTAAATTAATTCTAATATTTTTAAATTACATCCTCTTCTTTGCACGAAAATGACATACATAAAATGTCGAAAGTGTTTTCAATGTTATAACTAATAAAAATCATTCAATGCTGATATTACTATTTGAATTAAATTAACAAATAGGAGTGCAGGTTTTATCAAATTATTGAAGGAACAAAAAAATTATAGTGTAATTATAATAAGATTTTAGGGTTTTTTTCCAGTGTGAAATCTGAATCAGCAGACTTGTTTACAGAATGACAATTTTATACTTTAATAAGGGTGCTTTGTCCCTGGCTGCCAAAGATGGCTCCCCCTGTTTGCTTCACTTGCTTACCCCCTAGTCTTCACCAACTTGTTTGAAAATTTTGTGATGATTCATCAATGTCTGGTGTCGCCATTTCTACTTTTTTTTATTTTATTATTTCTTTTTTCCATCACAAAAAGAAAATTTGTGGTGGCAATTTTAAATTAAATATTTTACATACATATCTACTTATATAAGCCATTGATACCACTGTTTGTATATTTGTAATGTGTCTTGATATGCCTAGAATGTGCACTAAGGGTGTCCCTTGCAATGATTTTCAGCTATTATTTAAATTAATAGTATAATTTATTTATTAACTGTATATATTATTATTTATTTGTAATAGGAATTTATTATTTATATCACGGAATGACACTGCTACTACTAGAATGCCCACTAGGGGTGTCCTGGGCTACTAGTAGAGTAGATTATACTATAAAGTTACAATCAGAACTGTAATATAATTCTTTGAAGATATGTTTTATTTAACAACTAGCTGCAAGGACCCGTTTTGCTGGGTTTTTATTTGTTCGTACATTTGTATGTAATATAGTTTTTTTTATATATATAAAAGATTGTTTTTCTAAGTAATCTAGAATCTAGCTGCAAGGACCCGCTTCGCTGGGCAAAAAGTAACGATAGTGAAGATTAAGATAATTACATTATAGCCAATCTTACCCATTTTCACAGAATAAAAGAATTAGGTCCCCCATTTCCAGACAGAATGTCTCCTGTTCACGTCCAGTCAAACGAACTATTTTCAATTTGATCAATTTTCTGGAATGTTTACAATCGTTCTATAATCGAACCAATTCAAATTTGAATACAAATTCGAATTTAAAACGGTTCGAACATTTTTAAAATCGAAATAGAAAATCTTCCACTTTCAAGCCCATATCTCCTGCACCCTTATAGCTATCGAGACGCAACCACCATAGTGCACGAATGGAGACTTGGGGCTACTACCACATACAAACATCATTCATGTGCGATGTGTAGTTTTGGCTAAAAAGTGAAATATAGGGATACACATGTCCATTTTTATATATATATATAATTGAAATTCCCTATTTACATAAGGCTAATTTTAAACAAACATATGAGGGAGTACAAATATTTGTTCTATTTGATTTTTTTTTATAAGAAGAAATGGAAAACAAAACCAAAATAAAAATATTTAATACAACCAAGTATGGTGAAAAATACATTCAATGATTATGATTAAAGACAATTATTGAGAATCAAATTGAATGGAAAACATTTTGCAATAATATTTTGCTGATTACATTAATTGCAGATAATGAACAAGATCATGTGTGATTGGAGAAAACAATTGATTGTTAAAGGATAAGATGCCACATAACATAAATAAGAAAAAACTAGTGAAATATACCAAAGATACAATATAGCAGCTCCCTTTCTATCAGAAGAGAAAAGATTGACTTGAAGATCATAAGTCAATCTTTTCTCTTCTAATAGAAAGAGAGCTGCTATATTGTATATCAGATATTTGATCTGAGCAGCTTAGTAACATTTAACAAATGAGGAGAGGCAGGAAAAATCAAGAATATCTCAAAGTATACATGCAATCAGAAAAAACTTGCTACCTAACAAAGTGAAAACATGTTTTGCTAAAAGAACTATTCTTTAGTCTACAAGTTGAGGAAAAATTTACTAAGAAAAATGACAATTTTATTAAACTTTTCTGTAATTCCTACATGAAGTAAATGTTATAATTTTTTTTTGTGTTTAGATAAGAATGCTTGCAGATACCACAGCTGAATTTACAAAAGTGAGTATACCATTTTAGTATGTTTTATATAGAATTAATATCAAACTATTTGTTATAGAATATACTCAATTTTATTAGGTTTAATATATTTACTGTATTTACTTTCGTTGTTTATTTTCCAAACAAAAATAACTGAAAAACAAATTTAATTGGAAAAGTTGTAAAAGACTGAGTGTAATAAGTCGTAAATTGGTCAACTAGAACCAGAGTTTGCCAAGTGACATTTGTAATTTTTCTTGCTTAAATATGTCTTTTGGTTAAATAAAGCCATGTTGTTTTATGTTCCAAAGACTGCCAGATGATTTGGTTGTTGTAGCCACCAAATCTGTCATGTGATAAATAAGCATATTTTAGACATTTGAATTTACTTAGAACAAAAGTCTGCCATGTCACTTAGCTGCCTTTAGTCCTTGCAAGATGTGAGATGGTTTATGAAGTTCTATGTTCTCATGATGGTTCACAGTATTTATAACAAACAATATCCTTTATTCTATTATGATTTGAAGCAAATACTGCCAACACCCATTCTACAGACTGATATTGCATATTATAAAAGACAGTTGTCTGTACACGAGTTGTGCATTAATTGTCTTAATGATAACAATGTATAGTATGTATGGTCTGAAGTGGAAGAAAAAGAGAGAGCATTGAAATATGTTAATACTGGTTTCATTTTCTTAAGAATACTGTCCTCTAGATATTAAAAACATTCTGTTCTTCTCTAACATTTCAGAGGTCAGAACAGAAATTTAATGTCATTAAGGATTGTTAATGCCTTTAACCGCTCAGCAGTGAGCGATGACTATAGTCGTCAAGGGCGATCATTTGGCAGTGGTGAGTGACGACTATAGTTATCAAATTTTTTGGGGGTATCGCCAAAAATTAGCCTAAAACTACCGCAAAAAAAATTCACATAAAATATGAATTATGTAACAATAAAAAAAGACTTTTCTTTACTAGACATAACTATTTACAAAATCTTTTTCTGAAACAGTAATGAGAAAAAACGTGGTGAAAAATACTTTAAAAATTTCCCACGTTTATTCTCCACTACTGGGGGTAGAACCATACCTGACTTGTCCACTTTATCTTTATTTACTAAAAGGTTGAAAGGTTAATATATTGATACATAACAGCATATTTATATGGAAAGCAGCCACTTTTTTGCCCCAATGACTCATATTTTGGTGCCATACAGAAACACAACATTACTAGTATACAGATCTTTCATCAAGATAATTAGTGCCACAAAATACAAGAGTAGAAACAAGAATCTATTTATTGTTACAAAAGTGGCAAAGACTGGCATGGTATTGTAACTGTAACAAAGTTGCAAAAATATGGTAACCAAAAGACAATAACAGTCCCTTTCCTGGCAAAAATCAAGCATTTGCAAGTTAAAAAATGCCTTCTAGATACTAAAGTTCTGGTATTTCCAAGATGCAAATGAAGCGCTGCAGCATGCTGAGTTTGGGAGAATCTTTTTCAGTGTAAGTTTCAGTGCAATCTTGATCAAGCATACAAGAAATCATAAATTTCAGCAGCAAAACATTTTGATTTGTTACTGAAATTTCCTTCAGTTTGTTACTCCAATCTATCATGCATTCTACAGACAAATTCCATATGAAGAAGAAAAGGTAGGAAGATGAGGCACTGACAATGGAAGAGATTTATGATGATTGAAAATATGTGTGATGGTTTATGAATGGTACTATGTTCTCATGATGGTACACAGTATACAACAACAAAATGTAATAAGATACTATAAATTCATAAAAATCCTGGCATAAGTTGCTGTATTTCTATAATTATATTGTGCAGTAACTAAGTACTAATAAGACTCAATTTTGTGGAACTATAGTCTGCCAAGTGAACTCTTCATTAAATTTCTATTCATATTGAACAAGAACATAAATATTTAACTTAAAAAATTTTATAGTTATTGGCTGCATTTTGGTCTCTCAGTGAATTTTGTATGATTTAGATTTTTTTAGTTGATATGCTAACCTTTACAATAGACATAACCGACAATTGCCTGAATGATTGAGCTAGAATTTGGCTAATTAAATGATTAATATAAAGCAATTTGTCACTAGAGGGAAGTGTTAGGTGCCATCTCGTGATTAAATTAATAATTATAATTCTAATAATTTATTAAATAATTTAGAACCTTCTGGAATAAAAGAACTAACCTGGGGCGGGACTTGAATCTGCAACCTTCACACAGCAAGCGGAGGTTGTAGGTTCAAGCCTCGCCCTGGGTCAGTTCAATGTAGANTTTAAATAAAAAATAAAACTAACAACAAAAGTTAATAAATATATACCATGTATATAATATGTATTGATGGGTGAGCACATCTAACATTCCACTTGAATTTGACAAATCGGAGCAGGCACTATGCACAAATTAGAATGTCACTTTATGCAAGGCCATACATTCTGATATAATCATTGGTCAAATTCAAATGACACTTGCAACATGGTACCATTGGTTATGCTGGTATTGTACCATATAGAGGATGATTGATGACTTCACTAATGTTTACCCTGATTTTACCCGTTCCATCTGCACCTTTTGCAGATGGAAAGGGTGAAATTCAACCTTGTGCACTCACTTGGAAACCATTCACATTTGCTGAAATTGCTGTGGACAAATGTGTCACATAAGCCAAGTTACAGATCTCTTTGAACTGACAAGGACTGTATGGCCCAGCCTATTAAGAAAGACTTCAATACTGCATGAGTTATGTTTATTGAGCCCTAAATATGCACACAGGCAATGCTTATTGCACAGCACATTGGCATACCAAATATCTGTCTAGCACCTCAATAGTGCATTTCCAGACACCTGTTTATGAACCAAAGTTGTTCATTGTATTATTCTACAAACATTGTAAAGTTTGACACCATTGTCATGGATCATTCTGTATACATTTTTATTTACTTAATTATTATTTTTATTCTAATAATTTATTAAATAATTTAGAACCTTCTGGAATAAAAGAACTAACCTGGGGCGGGACTTGAATCTGCAACCTTCACACAGCAAGCGGAGGTTGTAGGTTCAAGCCTCGCCCTGGGTCAGTTCAATGTAGAAATTCAATAATTAAAATTTTTATTTTAAATACAGTATATAATATCTAATTGACTATAGAAATTTGGTTTTATCATTAATATGAAATTATTGAACATCAAAAGTTCATTGAAGTAGATATTAATATGAAAATTAAGAGTTGTACTGTACAGCTCAAAACAGACGGAAACTAGTTATTTCTATAATAACTTTAATGTACACATACTAATGAACTGTGCAGCCAAATGCAAATTTTCTTAAATTTGTAAACATTTTTTTATATGTAATAAAATAAAGTTTAACTCTAAAACATACTTACCCCTCCTCAGGCTATAGGAATGGATGTAGATGTTACAGATAAACTTGGCGGGATTCGTTCCAAGAGGTATGTACTATTTCATAGTTTTAAACATTAAAAAAGTGAAATTAAGTTGATGCCATTTTAAAATACATTTAATGCTTTTTTAGGTACTCAATGATAATAGAAGATGGTAAAGTGAAACAGTTATGTCTGGAACCAGACGGATTTGGACTGACTTGTTCACTCTCTTCAAACATACAAAAGTTATTGTAAATTTATCTGTATAATTTAATGTAAACACTGCAAAGAATTTCAATATAAAATGTACTGTACACTAATACATGAAGATTAAATATTATGTAAATTATTTTATTAAAAATGTTGATCAGTTCTTAGATATGTTAATTTCTTAATAATAAATAGTTATTATGCATATTTTGGAAAAATGTTTGCATTTTTTAAATTTCAAAACTTGCATTATACAATCTTGAAGCATATTATATTGTTAATATGTACAGAGTTTCTTTTAAATTCATATATTTTTCATAAATATGAAATAGTTTCTTCTGTATTGTGTTACTAAATATTGTAGCCTTCGATTCAAGGTTTTTAAATATGTAAATGTTTTTGATTTACATACTTAAGAATCTTGAATTGAAGACTTAAGTTTTATTAAGTGGGGAAATTCTCCCGAAATGGAGAAAATTATTATTGTTTATTGATTTAAATTTCTTACAATGGGGACAATTTAAATAATGTTATAAAATACATTCAATTCATAATAAAAAATTAACGAAGAAATTCCAAAGATTTAGAGAAAAAAGAGAAGAGCTTAAATAAGGCAATTTTTGACATAACCTCATTCTTCAAAAAATCACATCTAAACTCCTCCCCTAGTACAGAACATTTTAATTGGTATGTCACTTGACAGGATTCAACAAATGAGTCAGAAGATCATCTTTTTCTTTTACACCACAAAATTCACAACACCCTTCACTGGGTATATTTATCCGGTAACCCTTGAACAAAATTCGAAATCTGTTTAGTCTGAGTTGCATAATAAAGCTTTTTGTAGAAAAATTAGTCTCACAATTCAAGTAACTTGTTGTACACCAGACCAAGCGTGATTCAAACAGATTAACCCATTTAGCTGATATAGAAGACATATCCCAGTTCCACAACTGATCTGACTTAGTTTGAATTAGTGCATTTAAATGGGTTCTCAACAAAGAAGCTGAATGAGATAAAAATAAAAAGGAATAACCCAAGCCATCAAAAATATTTTTAACTGAATCTTGAAATGGAGAAAATATGTAAGGACAATGTGATATGTTGTCTTTTAACACTACACCAAAATTCTCCAACAGTTCCAAGATCTACAAGAACTTTGTAAGGACATTGATCATTTGAATAAATTGATTTATCAGATGATATGAGGTTACTAAATTATAATGGAAGTGTGAAAAGGGAATATTTTAAATTTAGGGAACCTTGAAAGGACCCAATAACCGAGGCGATAAAGACGACCATTTGCTCTGGGTAATAGGATTTGACACGACTTGTAGGTTTTTACAAATTGAAGCAAATAAAATTAAGTGTTTGTTGGAAAAGACAGATACAGCAGTCAGACATAGGTGGAGAATTGATGGAAAGTGCTTACCAATACCCAGGCAGAGAGATCTATTGGGTATGACGGGAGACAAATTTAGGGGAGGGGATGATATTTGGACATCTTACCTTAATATCATTGTCAATTGATTTGATTTAAATCCATTTACATCAAATATTTTTAAGACATGGGAAAATTCTAACAGGCTGAAAATAATAGAATATATTTAAAATTACTATCAAATTTGCTGTTACTTTCATATTAATTGTTCATCAAATAACAGATACCTTAATTCCATTCTCAGTCTTGAAGTTATGGCAGGAAACTTGAATTCATGCAGTCCAACCAATACCTTATCAAAATATGCTTAGAGACAACCCGTAAATAAATAGCATCCTTACTTTCAGATACTGTCAGAGTATCCACAGTATACAAATGTTGCATATGTATATTAATTAAAACCTACACTATCTCATCACTTGCTTTCTTCAAAATCTTAACCTTGCCAAACACAGGATCAACGAATTCTGTTATCTTGGCCTTCAGTATTGTTGACCCACTTGGCACTGCACGATCCAGCAGATTTCAAACATGCTCGACGGATTCATGTCAGGTGACTATGGCCACAGAAGCTCATGGATATCTTTTTAGCATTGTGGCAAGGGATTCCATCCATCATGAACACAGTGGATGTTTTGTCCATAAGTCCACTGAACAACATTAGGAGAACACCCTTCTCCAATATCACAATGTATTTTTCGGAGTTTCGAGAATGGAGAACGTTCCATGTACAGATTGTAAATACAGTACAGTAGAACCTCGAAAACTCGGCCTAATGTGGACCGAAGGGTGGCCGAGTTTGTGAAAATGCCGGGTTATCGGGAATGGGGTTAAAAAAGGATAAGTATGCGTTTTTCCTCAGAAAATACTGTACTGTACTTGTATGTATTGTTTACTTGAGAATATAACAGAGAATAAACCGCCCAAATACCCTTAAACAAAGGAAAAGCACGTCCTTTATGAAGGCATACAGCCTTTACTACATGAAAATGAAAATTAATGAATACACTGTGTACAGTAATTTATCTGATAAGACAGACCTCAGAAAAATACTTTATGAGAGCTTTTATACTTTTATAAAGCTGTCTATAATGAAAATTAATTAACTAAGGATTTTTTTGCCTTGCCAGGGTGTGGCCGAGTTATCCGGAGTGCCGGGTTATCGAGAGCCGAGTTTTCGAGGTTCTACTGTAATTACAAATTTATACGCTTTTTTGATAAGATCAACTTCATGATTTTGTGTGAAGCTTTCAAAAAATTCTGCCGAGTACCGCTTCTATTTCTTGCTTGTATATTAGTTTTAATGTCGAAGGTTACATAATAAACCAGCAACGAGTTGCTCAACTTTCCCGACAACAATTAAAATTATAGTGGCGCCATCTGTTATCATATTTTATTAAAAGCTTTTTATATTTTTAACTATTATAAAATGGCAAAAATCTTAATTTTGAGAATAGGGTCGAGTTTTATATAAAATTGTAAATGCTAATAACGAGTAAAATCGTCATTAATTCCGCCCCTACTGGAGATACATACGGCCCCATTATCTTCCCACCTCTCGACCTTTAACCACCAAAATTTAATAGCATCGATTCCCCTAATAAACAAACCCTCCCTGCAAAATTTCAGAAATTTTCGACAAAAAGCACAGGAGTTATTAAGCTTCAAACAGGGCAAACAAAATGATACCCACTCGCACACTAGGACAATTAGACTTAATAGCTCTTGTATACAGTATATTGCCTAATTTTTATTTATTTTTTTTTAATAAATGCATTAACGTTTATTTTTTTTAAATAAATGCATTACAATTTTAACAGGTTATATTTTTATATACTTTTTTTTTTTGTTTAAATTATGTACGCGTTTTAATGTGTTACATGTATACTTAGGTGACACTACGTGTATAATACTTATTTTTACGGTTAGTTTCTCTGAGTATCCCTAGATGGCGCTTACCGTGTGCAAATTAAAATTGTCCTTATTAAATGCCTAAGATTTATACTAAACAGCGAAAAACACTCTTGAAAAATCGGCATTTTTACTCATCTACATATTATTTCATGCCTAATATATTCTCGCTCTTGTTAATAAAGTTATATTTTAAGACTACATTAATCAAACTTATAAGAGAATTTAATTATTAAGTTGAATATATTTACGTAACATTCCTTAAAATAAAATTTCGGCCATTTCTTTGCTAAAGTTTTCCCTAAAATTGATAGGTTAAGTCTGCGGTCACGTGCTATTTACTAACAGAAAGTCACTTGTAAGGCAATTTGCAGGCGACCCTGACCGAAAGTTAAAAGTTTTATCTGTAATCACGTGTTCGAGTCTTCTATCTAAACCTTGGCCATGTCGAACTCTGAAGCAATAATATTAAACGGGAAAGAAATTTCAAAGTAAGAATTTATATTATATAAGAAATATATCCGCCATGCCGACTATATAGATGCGTATTTTTATTTTTATTTTAACGTGTATTAACCTTGGTAAAATGTAGACTGGAACCTTTATCTTTATAAAATAAATACTAATCAACCACGAGGCCCGAGCGGATTAAAATACAGCATTAAACATAATTTACTGTATATGTTACATACTATAGTCATGTGACTAAAATGGCATATTTTAAGAAAATTTGATGAATATATATTTTCTTTACGTTACAAAGTATTTAAAATAATTGGCTGACTCATCTACTTGTATTGTGTCCTTTTATTTTAAACAGAACAATTCGTGTTTTAAAATGGAGTTTAAGCCTGTGAAGAGTATAAAATAGGCGCGCGCATAAGGCCTCGTCGTCTGAGGGGGGCCTCAAAAATTACACAGCATAAAGATAACACGCCTCTAAAAATTTATGTCAACGCTTTAAAAGTGTATTTCGCACCCCAACAGTGACGTAACTCATATACAGCCTATTTTATCGTCTTTCTAATATAAAAAAAAACGCTTTTATATAAAGGCCTAGGGCCTTAAAGGAACATGATCCGCTGCTGATTCAAAGCAGGAAGCTTGAAATGAATGCTTATAAGGTGGCCTCATACGATTGCCCTACATGCGGCGTGTTTCACTGTAAATCTAAAGTGTCGAAGAGATAAGTAGTCTAGTCTGTGGCCTTGAACGTATTGTTACATAAAAAAATAAAAATGATTAATCAGTTTAAAAAACAAAAAAAAATAGAAAAATTTAAATTTTCCTATAAATGTATGAAGGGAATAGCGAGGAGGGGTGTATTGTGCCTAAAACGGAGTCCATTTTAAGCAGAATTTTATTTTCCGTTATTATAAGGTCATTAATTAATAAGACTATTAATCGTTAAATGCACGTAATAAAGTTTGAATAGATTGTATTTTATTATAAAAATATCAGAGTAATCCGAAACAATTCTACAGCATAAACGCTTGTCAAAGGTATCCGTCACCCTCTAGCGGACAACAGAGTTAAACTTAACCTATTCGCACCTAACCTGAATTACCCGACGGAAGGCCGAGGCGTTTAACGCATCGGCCTACCGCTCTGGAGGCTCCGGGATCGAATTCGGCCGGATGAGAAATTCCAAGAATTTTTCGTGACGGTTCGTTCCGACATGTCGGGCCTCGCCTCCATTGTGGGGGCCCCGACCGAACCCACGATGGGTATGATAAAGAAAAAAAAAAAAGTACTCATAGTACAAAAATGGGGGATATCAGACCCCATTTTTGTTATTATAAGTTATTATAAGTATCAGCCATTGGATACAGAAATACATTCTGTATCCAATGGCTGATACTTATAATAACTTATAATATTTATTCATTAATAAATATATACTTAAACTTGTAAATTATAGATTTTCAAAATATATATTTTACTTTTTATAGAGAAATTAAAAACGGAATATTAGAAGAAGTGAGACAGTTAAAAGAAAAATATGCAAATTTCAATCCTACTCTAGCCATTATTCAGGTAATTTTAACTAAAAAATTTAATTGTTTAAAAGTTTGTTTTTTTTAATTATAAACACTACCATTATTTATCAGTTACATATATAATGTAAAAAATAAAGTAGTAAATTCAGTCTGCAAAAAGTTAGAATTTACAGATAAAATTTAATATAAAGGTATGCACATGTTTTTATTATATCAAGATGAAACATGATTTAATTCAATGAACTGTGCTTAGAAAATAAATTATGCATGTAATCAATATAGTTTTTATTATGTCTGTTTAGATTAGTTAAATTTTTTGTATGAAGTCCCATGTGCTTGGAGGTTTAAGAGTTTAACCACTCCTATTTGGGAAGAATTAAAAAATTAAATTAATTCATACAACTAATCCAGTAATTACTTTAAATATCAAATGAACAGCTGGATTCTTTTATCACGATATTAAGGCAAAATAATAGTTAATGAAGACCTTAATTTCTACAATATATAGGTGTAACACCTTAAAAATTATTTGGTCTTGATGTTCGTTTGATATTTAAATTAAATTAAATTAAAATGATATTTATTTTATATCCATTCAGTTCCTCCTTAGGTAAATTGTCCTATGGTACACTAGCATAGTTTTAGTTTACTGAACTAAATCTTGGTTTTAGTCAGACAAATTCATTTTAGTACTAAAATCGAAACTAAAACTACTAATAGAAAAGTAATGTTGTGCAAAATGATTCATTTGATTATTCTCAGACATTTGAATCAACTTAGTAAAGTGAGTTGACTCAGTTTTTATACATGACTCATTGATGAAACCACACATGCGTGCAAATATATACATCAAACTAAAGCTTATTCAATGAGTGTAATGCACGACAGTTAATAAATTGAAATACAGCTTTCAATAAGATATTACAAACATTCAGTTTTTGCTGCTGGTTTTGGATTCATAACTTGGACTAAACAAAACAAAAAGTTCATGAATATTTATGGATGGATAAATGAACAAACTAAATATAAAATTAAAATGTTAAAAAATATAAGGACACACAATATAATATTTTATCTGTTATTGTTACCAAACTCCATTATCACTTCATAAGGTAATGTAAGATTTAACAGTTTTCAGGAACATGTTTTCAAGCTTATTAGTATAAAGTTCAGTTTATGAGAGCAGCATGCTAAAAGTGAGTTGATGTTTTGAAACAGCTGAATATCGAGAATCAACTTGTCGAAACACCACTACTGATTCAATTCATTGTATAAACTCTCACTTTGGCCACAATTATAGAGAAGAGCTTAAAGTGAAACTAAAACTATTAATAGGAAACAAACACTTAAAATTACATTGAAAATACTGAAAACAGTTTTAGTTTAGTTTTTGAAACAATATGATTTGAATTTTAGTAAAATTTTTGTAAACTCTTATTCTTTTTCACAGTAGTTGTAATATAAAAGTAGCTGAATTTGCTACAGTTTCTTATAACAAGGTGACCAAATCCAAGTGAAAACTTTTAGGTTTTTAAAAATTGAAAATCACTATGGAATCTAAACATTTACGGATGGCAGACCCCAAGGAAAAATCCTTACTTTATTAATTAAGTTAAATTTTTCAAATTCTCTTACCAGTAATTCTTCATAACCTTGCACTCAATGTATAATTAAGATGGATTGCATATCAAATTAGTTTATTGCTAGAACAGTTACATTGCAAGTTATGGCTTTGCCAACCAGGATTTACATTTCAATTTTATTATATAAATTGTTTAAATAAAAAATAAAACTAACAACAAAAGTTAATAAATATATACCATGTATATAATATGTATTGATGGGTGAGCACATCTAACATTCCACTTGAATTTGACAAATCGGAGCAGGCACTATGCACAAATTAGAATGTCACTTTATGCAAGGCCATACATTCTGATATAATCATTGGTCAAATTCAAATGACACTTGCAACATGGTACCATTGGTTATGCTGGTATTGTACCATATAGAGGATGATTGATGACTTCACTAATGTTTACCCTGATTTTACCCGTTCCATCTGCACCTTTTGCAGATGGAAAGGGTGAAATTCAACCTTGTGCACTCACTTGGAAACCATTCACATTTGCTGAAATTGCTGTGGACAAATGTGTCACATAAGCCAAGTTACAGATCTCTTTGAACTGACAAGGACTGTATGGCCCAGCCTATTAAGAAAGACTTCAATACTGCATGAGTTATGTTTATTGAGCCCTAAATATGCACACAGGCAATGCTTATTGCACAGCACATTGGCATACCAAATATCTGTCTAGCACCTCAATAGTGCATTTCCAGACACCTGTTTATGAACCAAAGTTGTTCATTGTATTATTCTACAAACATTGTAAAGTTTGACACCATTGTCATGGATCATTCTGTATACATTTTTATTTACTTAATTATTATTTTTATTCTAATAATTTATCTATCAAAATCCCATGTTAAGATATGAAACAACTAGAGTAGGTCTGGTGAGTGAAGCTAAAGCTATAGGTATATATAGCAACTGAAAACTTAGAAACATGAATAAATTCAAAACTTTCCAGCAAATAAAAGTAAAAAAATATAAAGATCAAAAGTTTTCGGCCACTAAATTTATCGGCCTTCCTCAGGAAATACAAACTGAAAAAACCATTCTATAAATAGAATGTAGCTGCCTTGTAAATTTTAAAAGAAGTGAATATCTAGTTTATGGTGAGGTTGTATTTACATGAATAAAACATTATTATTTCATATCTGTAAATTGTAGAAATGAAGTAACTATGTTCTAAAAAATGTTTTTTTTTTATAAACTACTGTTTTAAAATTCTTGCCCAAGGATCTGATGAAGTCTTGCTTTTCTTTTTAATGAAAAATCATATAATTTTTTAAAGTGTGATTAAGATATTTCATAAAATTATCAGTTCATAATAATAAGAATCTTATTAGATAACTAGTATACAATTATGAGCTACAGTGCTATCTGTAGCTCATAATTATTATGCTGTAGCATAACAACCTGATAGTAAGGGAGGCTCAAATTAGAATGTACAAACATACATTCATCCCTGTACCACTGAATGTAGTCACTAGCTCTTAATGGAAAGTAAACTTTCAAATATCGTATATACATGTGTACAAATATATTTGTCATATTTAAGTAAATTTTTTTTTATAAGTTTATTTGATTTTTCTTAAAGGAGACTTAGACTCCTTTCCTTCCTACTTTTGTAAATAATTAATTAAGAAAAATTCCCTGGACTATTACTCACGTGAGTTAGAATCTGAATTTGAATGAACACATCTGTATCAGAAAGACATGAGTTTGTTTACTTTTGAAGCAGAACAAATTTTGATTTCTTTCTATACTTAGATATATAGTTCATAATTACAGATTTTGGTGTTTATTTGTCAATTATAATTAACTTTTTGTTATTTTTAGGTAGGAAATCGAACAGACTCGAGTGTGTTTATTCGCACAAAATCAAAATCTGCTAATGAAGTTGGTATCAGAGCTATACACATTCATTTGCCTAGAAATATAACAGAACAAGAGGTTTGTAAAAATATTATATTTGAAGTTTCTGAAGAATATGTAAATAAAATTTAATATTCACTCTTTTGTTCAAATAGTTGATAAAGAAGATTCAAGAGTTAAATAAAGATCATGAAATTCATGGAATAATAGTTCAGGTATTGATGAAGTTGTATTAATGGCTTTTGCTAAGTTGATAATTAAGAATTTTTTCATTTTAAAATGATATCCATTAATTATGTATACAGTGTATGAGGAGGGGATCAAGACATTGTTACATGGATGTTTTTAGTGGTATTATACATTAATCTGTTCTTTTAAAGCTACTTACTAGTCAAGTGAATAGACCATAGTTTAGAAAACATTTAGAACTTTTTAAAACCATTTATTCAATAGCAGGAGGTCCATGAACTATTGTACACATAATTAAAAGGGAAGAGGTTTGCAAAAGTACATCATTGTACATAATAGGGAGGAGTCAAAAATGGTCCAAAAATTACACATGTAATTAAAGGATGGCTTCTAAGTTAATTTTAAAAGAATTTTTTCATTTTACTTTAGTTGCCATTAGACTGTGAATCATCAATAGATACGAATGTTATCATTAATACTGTTTCTCCAGAGAAAGATGTTGATGGGTAAGTCATTATATTCAATTAATAAGGAAATCAATATCAAAATGATTGATATGGATTTTACCATAGAATTTTCTAAAACAGTAATATTAATATTAATTTAACTTTAAAAAGCATAATTTAGTTTAATTTTAATTAATTAATTAATGAAATTAACTTAAGAGCTTGAAGTATGTACAAAAAAAGCTTTAATTATTGAAATATTTTATGTTGTCTGCACTGGCCAAACTGCAGCTTGAATATCGTTTTTATGGCTTACTAATCCATGAATATTGATTTAAATTGGATAAAAATTCTAAAATCTATTGAGTTGTCAGTATTGTGGCATAGTATTTAAATAAACTTTTAGTTTGTATAATAAAATTTACTGGCATTGACATTAGTTTTAATAAGATTTATGTTAGTATCAGCTATTTCATTATTTTATAAAACAAAAAGAATTTAATTTAAATTATTTTGTAAAGAAAATTTCAACAAAATATGAGAAAAGGAATAATAAAACACATTCTTGTTAATTGTGTACTAAATAAATTAAAGCTGTATAAAATTATTCAGATAACTTTATTTAGCTTTTACTACTTTATAAAATGGTAATGAAGTCACTATGCATGCTTGCTAGAAGTTATCCATGTGCTTCCTTCCACTTTCAGCACAAATTTAAATTTTTTTCAGAGTTGACTTCATGGATGTGTAATTTGTGCATTTGCACAGAGCCTACACTCAGGAGGGACTTAGAAGGGCATCAAATTTGGTTATGATTTATAAGCCATGTTAGCATTCAACAATTGAAGTTGTTAATAAATGTAATGACTATATGTATATATGTTATATCAGTGTTTCTCAAAGTGGGTAATAACGCCCCCCTTGTGGGCCATGAGTAAATCTGGGGGGTGCTGGAGGCAGGGTATTGAACCAAAGGCAAAATTGGGGTTACTGAAAGCCGTTCCCTTTCCTCTGTTAAACTGATAAGAGGAAACATTGAGTTTAATGGTTTCCGGATGTTGAGAACAATGTACGATAAGGTCACAAAGTGTGAGATTCATAGAAAAGTTTTCCTAAGAATATTTCCAATCCTTTCTCACACAAGAGAAAATGGGTTAAGGGGCATTGGGTATAACTTTATGGAACAAAGGGGACGGTGGATCAAAAAAGTTTGGGAATCACTGTATTATATCATAGTGAGTTTGTAATGTGCTTTTTCTATTAAATAATAAAAGTTTGATGGTACTGGTGGGCAACCCTTTAGGGAACCATTACTCATGGTGACTCCTTTTACTCTCCACTTTTCTAGCACTGACCTTTCAGTAAACAAGTTATGTAATCTTTGTTCACCTAACCTGTTCTACGAATTTAACCAGTTACATCACAATCTCTTACAAGCTTAACAAATCTAACATGCCATGTGAAAACTGAATCTTTATCCTCCTCTTCCTCATTGTCATCATCATTAGTTTTTGATAGATTATATAGTTTTTTGGAGAGTGGAGTTCAAATATTTTTAATATATTAAAAATCTATAAATGTTTCATCAAAATAGTTCAAGTTCAAATTAAATAATGTGCAATACATGAAATTAAAAAAATTCCGAGTAGAAAATTAAAAATTTTAAGTTATTTTAATAAACTTATATAATTTTAGTGATTTTGTGTTCTAAAATGTTAAATTATTCTTTTGATAACTAATATAAAAAATTAAATATTTCTTTAATTATATTTTATGCTTTAATACAAGTAAAATATATTTAAAGACATAATTATAAAAATGTTAAAAAGAAAAAAAAATTAATTTTGCAGAATTCATGATCAGAATGCTGGTAAATTAGCTCATGGACAATTGGAAGGCTTTTTTATTGCTTGCACTCCTCAAGGTTGTTTAGAACTCATCAAAAGAACAGGCAAGTGTTTTTTTATATCATAGAAACAGTAAATTTGAATATTAAATCATCATAATATTTTTAATAAAATTAACTTTTGAATAATATTTTTTTTTAATAACTAACTAAGTTATGAAAAATGTAAATAGAAAGAAAATAGTTTTTTTTATTTCTAAGATTATAATGGAAATAAGAAAAAATAGATAAAATGAAATAAAAAATGAGTATTATTTTTCAAGTATTTTCAAATATAGAATTTTATAATGTGTTTAATAAATTCACAATAACAAAATGTCTGCTTTATTAGATTTCACTTTGTAATATTTTTTTCTCAAGTACTTTTGGGCAACTAAGTGCATTGTCAGGAGACACAGAAGTGATTCAGTTTAGTAGGCTGATAACTAAGTCACCTAAGTTTGATTATGTAACATCTGATCATTGTACTACAATCTAAGACCATTGGCACCCACCTCTATACTATCCCCAAGAAAATACTTGACATCTTCCATTCACCTACAAGTGCAATACATAAGAACACTATATTTTAACATAAGAACAATACAGAATAATAACTAAAAACTCAACTATAAAAGAATAATAACAAGAAAATCATCAGAGGCGAATCACTGATTTCACTCATCTATAAAAAATTTTTTGTTGTTCATTTTGTGCATCCCAAAGCTTTAAAAATATACTTTATTAATTAATTGTTATTAATAATATGTCTCATCTTTCTGTAGGTTTCTGTAGAAAGTTTTTCTCCAGCCCTCTACATACCTTACTTCCCTTTTTGACCTTCCTCACAAGTTCACCAAACATCCTCACAATTAGCCCATCATTGTGGGCTATCTTCTCCAGGATTTCTAATTCCTTATCTAGTGTCTCCCAGTCACTAGATACATTGTAGTTCTTTTTAATTAGAGATCTAAATGCTGCATACCTATATATTAATGAGTCCTCTGAGTCAAGCAATATATAAATTGACCTGTAAGAGTAAACCACAATATAATACTGTAAACCAAATTTCTAAACGTATCATCCTTCTTTTCAAAATATATCAGCAAATATAATTTAATATAAGTATGCTACAACAAATGTTTTTGATTTGTTGATCGAAAACATTTGTTACAACATATTTATATTAAATTACAGTCGACCCCCTAGAACACGGTAGATACATTCCATTTTATAAGAATTTCACGTTGTAGGAATCCTTAAATACATGAGTAATCATAGCTTGGTACGTGTGCAGTTTACGGACTATGGCTGTTGACCATAAAATTAATCGATTCTAGACTAATTTGACTCAACATTTCCAAAACACGTATAATTTTTTGGGAATAATCTGTATAAACTATGCTATAAACAAAAAATTGTAGGATTACTTACCGAGTGTGCACTGTTCGACGATGCCATTGATTAAGCTTGTTTTTGTCGTGGAGCAGCACACCGAATGGTGGGCATGTTCTCTGATAAGTTATTTTTCTGTGAAAAATTCACTGAACCTTGGAGACATCATTAATAGAAATAATTTTCATGGCTGTTGAATAAGAAATGTTTACCCGCCTAAACTCTCAGTAGCATGTAAGTAGTTCAGGCTGCTTGTCCACTCAATAGTGGACAAGCAGCCGAATGGCTGTTTTATAATGGCTGTTTAAATAATTTTCATGGCTGTTGAATAAGAAATGTTTACCTGCCTAAACTCTCAGTAGCATGTAAGTAGTTCAGGCTGCTTGTCCACTCAATAGTGGACAAGCAGCCGAATGGCTGTTTTATAATGGCTGTTTAAATAATTTTCATGGCTGTTGAATAAGAAATGTTTACCTGCCTAAACTCTCAGTAGCATGTAAGTAGTTCAGGCTGCTTGTCCACTCAATAGTGGACAAGCAGCCGAATGGCTGTTTTATAATGGCTGTTTAAATAATTTTCATGGCTGTTGAATAAGAAATGTTTACCTGCCTAAACTCTCAGTAGCATGTAAGTAGTTCAGGCTGCTTGTCCACTCAATAGTGGACAAGCAGCCGAATGGCTGTTTTATAATGGCTGTTTAAATAATTTTCATGGCTGTTGAATAAGAAATGTTTACCTGCCTAAACTCTCAGTAGCATGTAAGTAGTTCAGGCTGCTTGTCCACTCAATAGTGGACAAGCAGCCGAATGGCTGTTTTATAATGGCTGTTTAAATAATTTTCATGGCTGTTGAATAAGAAATGTTTACCTGCCTAAACTCTCAGTAGCATGTAAGTAGTTCAGGCTGCTTGTCCACTCAATAGTGGACAAGCAGCCGAATGGCTGTTTTATAATGGCTGTTTAAATAATTTTCATGGCTGTTGAATAAGAAATGTTTACCTGCCTAAACTCTCAGTAGCATGTAAGTAGTTCAGGCTGCTTGTCCACTCAATAGTGGACAAGCAGCCGAATGGCTGTTTTATAATGGCTGTTTAAATAATTTTCATGGCTGTTGAATAAGAAATGTTTACCTGCCTAAACTCTCAGTAGCATGTAAGTAGTTCAGGCTGCTTGTCCACTCAATAGTGGACAAGCAGCCGAATGGCTGTTTTATAATGGCTGNGTAGAAATTAATAATTGTAATAAAATTATTCTATTCTTTACATAACTTGTGTAATAATTGTTAAAATTTTTAAGAACAAATTTCTAATTTTAAACTGGATTTCATATCCTAAAATACCAAATCACAAATATTTCTTTTAATATTGAATTGAATTTCAACGATGTCCATATCTAGCAATAAAAATGATTTAATACACATTAATATATTTGTATTTCAGAACATAAATGTGTATTAAATATACATCTATGTTAAAATTTTATCAATGTTTGAAATTAAAAAACAAAATTAATGTGTTTTATGTAAAGAATAGAATAATTTTATTATAATGGTTAATTTCTATATAAATACTGAATGAATGAATTTGTCATTTAAATAGGAAGTGATTGTATTAAATTTGTATTATATGAGTAATTACTTTTTACTATAAAAAATTTTTTTTCCATAGAATTACACCAACACCTTTAGGAGAAGGTAAAAGTACAACTACTATTGGTTTGTGTCAAGCACTTGGTGCTCACCTAAATAAAAATGTCTTTGCTTGTGTTCGTCAGCCATCTCAAGGACCTACTTTTGGAATTAAAGGTATATCAATATTTATTTATCTTTTTGGAAAGTTAATTTTTGTATTATTGTTGTTACAATGTAAATGTGGAAAACCGAACAAGCTAACTTTAAATCATATTAGAAGAATTTCAATTAAAAAATTTGAACACTTGAGTTGCCACTATTGAAAGAAGACAAAACTTGCACCAAATATGCATTCATTTTTTCACATTAAAATATGTCGGTTTTACACAGATTAAAAATAAATTATTTATTTTCAATTTGAGCAATCTTTATGGAATTTAATGTGATGATGAAAAATTGAGTCATCGGCACCTNATAAAAATGTTAAAAAGAAAAAAAAATTAATTTTGCAGAATTCATGATCAGAATGCTGGTAAATTAGCTCATGGACAATTGGAAGGCTTTTTTATTGCTTGCACTCCTCAAGGTTGTTTAGAACTCATCAAAAGAACAGGCAAGTGTTTTTTTATATCATAGAAACAGTAAATTTGAATATTAAATCATCATAATATTTTTAATAAAATTAACTTTTGAATAATATTTTTTTTTAATAACTAACTAAGTTATGAAAAATGTAAATAGAAAGAAAATAGTTTTTTTTATTTCTAAGATTATAATGGAAATAAGAAAAAATAGATAAAATGAAATAAAAAATGAGTATTATTTTTCAAGTATTTTCAAATATAGAATTTTATAATGTGTTTAATAAATTCACAATAACAAAATGTCTGCTTTATTAGATTTCACTTTGTAATATTTTTTTCTCAAGTACTTTTGGGCAACTAAGTGCATTGTCAGGAGACACAGAAGTGATTCAGTTTAGTAGGCTGATAACTAAGTCACCTAAGTTTGATTATGTAACATCTGATCATTGTACTACAATCTAAGACCATTGGCACCCACCTCTATACTATCCCCAAGAAAATACTTGACATCTTCCATTCACCTACAAGTGCAATACATAAGAACACTATATTTTAACATAAGAACAATACAGAATAATAACTAAAAACTCAACTATAAAAGAATAATAACAAGAAAATCATCAGAGGCGAATCACTGATTTCACTCATCTATAAAAAATTTTTTGTTGTTCATTTTGTGCATCCCAAAGCTTTAAAAATATACTTTATTAATTAATTGTTATTAATAATATGTCTCATCTTTCTGTAGGTTTCTGTAGAAAGTTTTTCTCCAGCCCTCTACATACCTTACTTCCCTTTTTGACCTTCCTCACAAGTTCACCAAACATCCTCACAATTAGCCCATCATTGTGGGCTATCTTCTCCAGGATTTCTAATTCCTTATCTAGTGTCTCCCAGTCACTAGATACATTGTAGTTCTTTTTAATTAGAGATCTAAATGCTGCATACCTATATATTAATGAGTCCTCTGAGTCAAGCAATATATAAATTGACCTGTAAGAGTAAACCACAATATAATACTGTAAACCAAATTTCTAAACGTATCATCCTTCTTTTCAAAATATATCAGCAAATATAATTTAATATAAGTATGCTACAACAAATGTTTTTGATTTGTTGATCGAAAACATTTGTTACAACATATTTATATTAAATTACAGTCGACCCCCTAGAACACGGTAGATACATTCCATTTTATAAGAATTTCACGTTGTAGGAATCCTTAAATACATGAGTAATCATAGCTTGGTACGTGTGCAGTTTACGGACTATGGCTGTTGACCATAAAATTAATCGATTCTAGACTAATTTGACTCAACATTTCCAAAACACGTATAATTTTTTGGGAATAATCTGTATAAACTATGCTATAAACAAAAAATTGTAGGATTACTTACCGAGTGTGCACTGTTCGACGATGCCATTGATTAAGCTTGTTTTTGTCGTGGAGCAGCACACCGAATGGTGGGCATGTTCTCTGATAAGTTATTTTTCTGTGAAAAATTCACTGAACCTTGGAGACATCATTAATAGAAATAATTTTCATGGCTGTTGAATAAGAAATGTTTACCCGCCTAAACTCTCAGTAGCATGTAAGTAGTTCAGGCTGCTTGTCCACTCAATAGTGGACAAGCAGCCGAATGGCTGTTTTATAATGGCTGTTTAAATAATTTTCATGGCTGTTGAATAAGAAATGTTTACCTGCCTAAACTCTCAGTAGCATGTAAGTAGTTCAGGCTGCTTGTCCACTCAATAGTGGACAAGCAGCCGAACTACTTACATGCTACTGAGAGTTTAGGCGGGTAAACATTTCTTATTCAACAGCCATGAAAATTATTTCTATTAATGATGTCTCCAAGGTTCAGTGAATTTTTCACAGAAAAATAACTTATCAGAAAACATGCCCACCATTCGGTGTGCTGCTCCACGACAAAAACAAGCTTAATCAATGGCATCGTCGAACAGTGCACACTCGGTAAGTAATCCTACAATTTTTTGTTTATAGCATAGTTTATACAGATTATTCCCAAAAAATTATACGTGTTTTGGAAATGTTGAGTCAAATTAGTCTAGAATCGATTAATTTTATGGTCCAGATTCGACCAATCCTGTCGTGACACGAGTTGGCAATGACATTTTACTGCATTTTACGAGTCTCTTTTAGCATCTTTATACAAATACGATCACAATATATGAACCCGCATTATATGAACCTGCATTATAGGGGGTCGACTGTATATTTACTGGTATATTGAGAATCTCCTCAAATTGCTTTGGGATAATTAATTAAATTATTCCCTACTCTGCAGTATGTAATGCACTAACATTCTGCTCACTTCCTCTCTCAACAAGTTCTTTAAGCTTCTTCATATGTTTCTTCCTCATAAACTACACATATTCTATATCCTATCTTTGTAGAAGGGTGGAACCAGTGATTCTAGTGACTTTGTTGTTATTTTTATAATTATTATTGTTTTTTTGCTTATGTAACATGCCAACTTTTAGGGACAATCAGTTAATTGCACGTCAGGAAAAGTCTAGTGACTGATCATATGTGGGTGATGATGCTGGAGGCAAGGATGACACATATTCTTACAAAACCGTTTATTTTTTGACATAAAATATCTTACACTAAGAACAAAATAGACTTCTTTGAGGATCAGGCACTGGGTATGATGATCGTTGATTTTGCAGGGTTGCTCAACAGTCAATGGTAATGGTGCAGCCCCAGGGCGGAGACTGCGTAGGTGAGATGGTCTGCTGAATCATGTATCCTTGAAAGTCGGAATAGGTCAGATGAGATACAATGGATGAATCAGAACAGTTCGGAGATGATGTGACACTGGTCAATCGCTGCCAAAATTGGAGGGGAACTGTCATTTTGACCTTGAAATTTGGGGGTTTTATATGATTTTTTTCTTGAATCTCTCCTTTTGATTGTTCTGTATTCCCTTCTTTGCTTCCTGATTAGGCTGCATTTTGTTTCGAGGTAAAACCTGAGACTTGTTCGAGTCACAAGAGAGGTCTATTTTGTGGTGTCTGTCTGATACGTTTTTATCGACTCTGACTGGATTTTGTTGATAGATCCATAAGTCGTGCACTCATAATTCAGCCTGTTGTTTCTATTTTCTGTCAATTTTTGGATTTAATGACTGCACGTGATGTTTTCTTAACCATTTAATCTTTCCCCTTTTTTTACTTTTTAACCTAGATTAACTACAGTGGGTGATCGGTTAACGAACAGATCGGTTAACGAACAGATCAGTTAACGAACAAATCAGATAACGAACACTTTCACGAAAGATTTTTATGATCGGACAACGAACATATGTTCGGATAATGAACACTTCACTGAACAGGCACAAGAAGCGACGTAAAATAATGAATATCGATTGGTCTTCCTTTGTCTTCAGGCAACAATTCAAAACTTTTCGGAGCGCGGGAGATGTCGACATCGACGTTCTACCCAATACTGATCGGATAGTATTCCCCCGAACTTTGAAACGCTCTCTTGTAATTCCAGCCTTTTGTATTTCTGACAGAAACAATTCTTTTACGTTTTCTTCTGAAAATGCAGATTTATGCCAATATCCGCTATTAAAGATCTTTTGAAGAAGTAGGAGGATGTCAGAACAACGATCTTAAAATGGCATCCTCCTACTTCTAGGGATCTCTACAATTACAATGCTATTAATTACTTCTGAAAAATCATGAATAAGACAGAAAAGCAATCGACATTGGATAGATTCTTTAACCCCCACAAACAGAAAAAACATGACTAATAAAAATGCAAGACCGTGTATATACGTATTTTTATTATTACATGTGAATAAACTTAGTAAAAAAGTATATACTTTTTTTATTTTTGGGGGTCTCCAGAACGAATTAATCAAATTCCCATAGAAACCTATGTTAAATCGATAATCGGTTAACGAACAATTCGGATAGCGAACAAAGTCTTGGAACGCATTATGTTCGTTAACCGATCACCCACTGTATTTATGAATGTTCATGTCAAAGTTCCATCTTTTCCAGCTGACATTTCATCTGATCCATTACATCAGTCATCTTTGTGTTTGTTTTAACAACAACAGTTTTCTTTTTTTTAAAAAGATGTGCTAAGTAGGCCTATATTTTACATTTAGAGCACCATTCTGATGAATTTGAATGCATGGGTGAAAATTTTTGAATGTTCACCTCAAGCAAATGAAACTTAATAATTTATCTTGTTAATCTTGTGAATTTTCATTAGTTTTCATTTGCTAAATTCATACTCTGATCATAAATTTTAATGAATAATTTATATCTATTTAGATTTCAATTTGAATTAGACTATATTATTTTTAATTGAATCTTATTGATGTTTATTTAATTTTATAAATAAAATTTGTTATTTTCTTTATTACTGATTAATAAATTATATATAGAAAAAATTTAAGAGACACTGCCAATGGGAGTAATATTAGTTGATTGCCCATTAACAATACCAGAAAAAATGAGAATATAACTGATTAATGAATTTTTATGATCTTTGCTAGAAGAAAGTATATTCTTACAGTAGTTTCATACACATACATAAGTTATAGATATATATATATATTCAGTGCATAAACTGGTGACACTGGTTTTTGTAAATGTTGCATTGCTCCAATTTTTCACCAGGTACATAATTTCTATGTATATTATTGCAGACTAAACAAGAAACCATTTCTTAATCAGGCATAAGCCTACTTTTATTTTAAGTAGTTGGAACAGTCTTGCAATTCATGATTCTTCTTGCCCAGTTTTTTATTTTTTTTTGTCTATAATGCCCTTTTACAGCTACCATTTTATTGTATGAGTTCATTCCTGATCATGTAATGAGGTTACATCTTGCCTTTTTAGTGATTCTTCTGTACTGCTAGTTAATAAACTGTCCTAAATAATAATAGAAAGATCATTGATGCTACATCTGAAAATGAAATTTTCTTGGCAATAAATAATATATTTAGCTCAATAACTCATATGCCAGCACAAATTTCAACAATATTCACTGGCCATCAGCGGAAGCATTGGCAGTTTTTCCGACAAGTTACATCAGTTTTATTTAAATTCAGTTTTATTTTATTTTTTAACAATTTCTTTTAATTGTAAAATGTGTTTTGTTTCAAATAATAATTATGAAATTAACAATTTAGGAGTACAGATTAAAGGAAGTAAAGTAGTGGTCATAGGAAGAAGTAAAATTGTAGGAACTCCTGTGGCACAGCTCTTAACTTGGCATCATGCTACTGTTACAACATGCCATTCACGCACTTCTAATTTAGCAGAAGAGGTATGTTTTTAACTATTTTATAGTTATTTCTGTTTAAAAATATTATCAAACCATTTAAAAAATTAATTTTTTCGAAAAACTTTTTTTTTTTTTTTTACGAGTGTTATGTCACTATTAAACGCAGTGTTAAGTGGTTGGAAGTCGTGAATTTTATTATTTGTTGTTCTAAAAATTTTGGATTTTAATGATCACATTGGAAGAGAAGATGGTAGAAGATAAATTTTAAGAGAATTTGACAAGGATTTTGGTTATTTATTTTATTTATTTATTATTATTTTTTGTTAGGTCAGACAAGCAGATATTGTTGTTGTTGCTGTTGGAAAAGCAGAATTAGTGAGAGGTGATTGGATTAAACCTGGTGCTGTTGTAATTGATTGTGGAATTAATTCTATTCCTGGTAAATTGTTTTACTTAGAACTTAAGCATTGTTTTAATATAAGAAATAAATTATGTTTATTTATATATTTACGTTTCAAAAATGCTAAATTTCAATTTTGATGTTTAAATTTAAGTATTGCTGATTTATTTAATTTAAGTTAAATGTTTCAAATTTTTTAGCAAAGGATAAAAATAGCATTCTGTTTCATTACAATAGTTTCTTACAATTTTTCAAAGACCAACTTTATTCATGAAATCATCAAGCAAAAACATTTACAATTTTGTGTGTTTTTGTTGTGTGATTTTAGAGATTTTACAAGGAGAATGAATTGGAATGATTTGGAATTTCCGTTTACTTCTTCTTTTGAGATCTATCAAATTTATTTGGTAAAATATCATGCCAAATTTCTATATTCTTTAAGACAGTATGATCATTACCCTTTATGCTCTGATTACTTGAATTAAATCTCTACTATTTCAATGTTGTAAAATTAGAAAAAAATTATATACTTCTATTTAATTATTTGGATAATGTACAGTAACTTTATAAAATTATTCTATGAAATGTAATATATATATATTATATAATTTTTCAGATTCTACAAAAATTTCTGGATATAGATTAGTGGGAGATATTAATTTTCAAGAAGTTAAAAAAGTTGCTTCATATATAACACCTGTACCAGGAGGTGTTGGACCAATGACTGTAGCAATGATAATGAAAAATACTTTACAAGCAGCAATTGAAGCTGCCAAGAAATATTCAACAATAAAGCCATGGAAGTTAGAAATTCTTCCACTCACAATTAAAACTCCAGTTCCTAGGTTAATATATATGAATTTTATATTAATTAAATAGTTTTATATACTTTTTTAGGAATGATAAAATTTTCAAAAAATTATTATTAAAATTGTAGTGATATAGAAATAGCTAGAAATCAAACTCCAAAAAATATAGCTGATTTGGCAAATGAAATTGGATTATTACCAAGTGAAATTGAATTGTATGGAACAACAAAAGCAAAAGTGTCATTAGCTACATTAGATCGTTTAAAGAATCATAAAAATGGAAAATATATAGTAGTAACAGGGTAAGTTTTAAATATTTGTTCTTATTTCTTAATTTTTCAGATAATTAACTTTGTTTTGTATAAGCTTTAGTTGTATTACTCTTTAATTAAAATATACAAATTATGAATTTTTTTTTTTTTTTAAATATTCAACAATGTTGTGCTTCTTACAAATATATCTTTTGGAAAGTCTGTAATATGTTATCATATTTCTGTGAAGAGTCACAGGATTTATTGTATTGATGCAGTTCTCTCTNAAGATAAGAGAGGTAATTGTAATTTACAATAAATTATAAATTGTTAAATAATTATATGGTATTTATTATTTTTTTAGAGTTTAACATATTACATAATTTTGAAATACAAAATATTTTTGAATTTTTGTTACTTATTTAATATTTAAATTATGATTGTTTTAAAGACTCAGTTTGACATTACTGTTGCAAGTGAAATTATGGCAATTCTTGCTTTAACAACTGATTTAAGTGATATGAGAGAGAGATTTAAACGTATTGTTGTAGCTAGTAATAAAGAAGGTTATCCAATAACAGCTGAAGATTTGGTAAGCATTAGTTTTTATCTATTATATGTTACATTCAGTATTGTACAGTTTATAAAATTTTTAGGGTGTATTTGGAGCTTTAACAGTATTTATGAAAGATGCAATTAAACCAAATTTGATGCAAACGCTTGAGGTAAGAAACAGTAGAATTTTAAAATTATATTATAATTACTGCTGAAAATATGTTAATATGTTATTTTATCAAAATATGCTGTATTTTTTTCTTTATAAATTTTTAATTTTAAAAATTGTAGGTTTGTGTATTTGTATTTATATTTATATATATACAGTTTTTCTCCTAAAACTTTAAAAAAGCCAAAGAATGTTTTTGATTAGTATTTGTTACCTATAAATCTTATTTTTACCTTTTAATCTTTGAAATAAAACGTTTTGATTTCAAAAATAAGTTTGAAAATAGATTATTATAATGTCTTCAGTAAAGTATTAGCCTACCATTATGGCAGATCTAGATGTAAATTTGATTTCTACATTCATAAATTTTTTAAAACTACTTTGGGTTAGAT
Organism: Centruroides sculpturatus; assembly: GCF_000671375.1. NCBI lineage: Eukaryota > Metazoa > Arthropoda > Arachnida > Scorpiones > Buthidae > Centruroides > Centruroides sculpturatus. Next base: position 572,627 of record NW_019384440.1, read on the forward strand.
TATTGTTTACATCTGTTTCCATATTTTTCAACTATGCTGAAGATCCATATAGTCTTGTATACCTTGTGCCAATAAAAAAATTTAAATAAAATTAGATATAATTTTATATTCCATTTAGTATCCTTACATTTTGTTCACTTTTAGCTTTATTGAAATGTTGTAATAGAATTTCTCAGTTAATAAATGATTTTTGTAATTACTTTACAAAATAAAATAGAACAAATAAAATAGAACAGTAATTATTCCTGCATGCATTTTGATACACACAAAGTTTTTATCTCAAATTTTGAATACACGGATAAATATTTAAAAATTCTGCTAGAATAAATACAGTAAGATCTTGCTTAACGCAAGAAGTGTGTTCCTAGATGACAAAGCGCTAAACGAAACAGCTCTAAACGAGGTTATTTTAACATAGAGTAAATAGGGAAAGGGGAACACGTGACCAAAAATAAACAAATTTTACTTTAATTTCATGTTATATTATTATGCAAATTAATATAAAATATGTTAAATAACAGATAAACATATGCATGCAGAAATGCAAAGTTTATTTTTTGATGAAGGTCCTGGCTTTTTAGAATTTCTCGTTTTTTGTGATAAAGTTGTTTAGTTTCATTTGTCGCTTTCTTTTTCTTTCCTTAAGCAAATATCGGTAGCAGGAAATCACATCCAAAATGGCTTGTCTTGTTTTTGCACTCCTTTCAAAATCTGGATCATTCACTACAATTTGATCAACTATTTCAGTTATCGTTACCAAACTTTTACTAAGGAAATCTGTAGAGAAAGTTTTTGGGTTCTTCAGTTTCAGAATCTCTATTTTCCAGTTCTACAGGAATTTCTTGTTTTGCCAGTTCTTGAAGGTCGTCGTTGGTAAGGCTCTCACCAGAAACCTGCAGTGACTCCTCAATATCCTGCTCATCTATATCTAGTCCTGCTGTATAGATTAAGTTGACAATTTAGTCAATCTAATGATACAGCAATATTCTCTTCTCATTGAGAATTCTTGGATACCTCTAGCCATAACTTCTTCCACACTCTGTTTGTGCATTTATCAGTTAATTCTTGCCAAGTGAAGCCTATCGATATTGCCTATGGCATCCATGATATTATGTTTTTTCCAAAATTGCAACAAACAAACATAAATTTATGGAAAGTACAGTGCTATGACGAATTCCTTGGATGATGTCCTTTTGCTGATTGGTTCATGTTCGCAAATAATCGTATTATAAACGAATCAATCAATTGCTGCTCAAAATTTACGCTGATTCAGATAATCTGAATCAGCGTAAATTTTGAGCTTTTTTTAGGCTTTGAGCAGACTGCGTTATATTGAATTAGCATTAATTGAGACAGCATTAAGTGGGATCTTACTGTACAAATATTTCATTTAAAATTAGTTAAGAAATGAATTTTATTATTATTATTTAAAAATGATGTAATTTAGGGTACACCTGTTTTTGTTCATGCTGGTCCTTTTGCAAATATTGCTCATGGAAATTCTTCAATTCTTGCTGATAAGATTGCATTGAAATTAGTAGGTGAAGATGGATATGTAGGTAATAATGAAATTTATAAAAGTAAAATTTTTAAAACATAGTCAGCATGATGAGAGATTATACTTGGTCAATATTAACTGTGTGTATTTTAGGGAAGATAGGGTGACAAGATGAGTGAGGTGCCTACTATGGCATGCCTTTTCTCAGATTCAGTCTAGTATGTCAATCAATCTGATCGCATTCGTATGTAGTATTGTCATCATGCTGAATAAACAATTCAAACAGGACAGGCAGTGCTGAGTGTTTATTTCCACTTCTATATACAAAATTTGCAACTATATGTAGACTTTGAGACAATGTTTGAGGGTGAAGTGAAGACACGACCAAGCAAAAGCATGTTGACCAGAAGAGTGGGTTAGCCTTGGTCTTGCGTCACATAGGTTGGGAATGGTGGTCAAGTGCCATGTTGCCAACTGCTGCATGGGCTAGTTCTATGGTAATTTTGCTATGTGTTCTAGTACTTACTTTGTATGAGTTTTATCTCTGTAGCCTGGATGATAATTGGGAAAGTAAAAGTAAGGGATGGCCAGAGTGAATGTATTAGTCAGTCACACACGTTTTTACTTCAATGGAGACTGTTTTTGAGATTTTTTTTTCAAAGTAATAGTGTTTCTGTTAAATTTCTTTCTTGTCATTACCTATGTGTGTAGCAATGATTTGTGATATATAAACTTTTGTATTTGTATTGTGTAGCAATGCTTTGTATCATATAACCATTTGTATTATTTTTTATAATAAATAAACGGCCACGACGTGGTATCTTTTATCAAGCCTGCCACTTTTTGGTTCGGTATGACTTGAAATGGATCAAAGTAGTCGTGCATGATTTTTTAAACTTGTAAGGTATCCTACTCATTATCTGTGAACACATAACTTGCAACAGTGATATATTCAACAGTTTCCATCAAAAAAGTAAAGCCTTTAAATAGTCAACACTTTTATATGCACATTGCATATTATTTTTCATGCCTGTCTATTTTGGAGGGGTTACAAAGCTACACCCAGGCTACAGAGGATTCACTTTTGTTTATGTAAATGCTATCTTTGAGAAAAAATGAAGTATTATAACTGACAAAACTCGTTTAGCATAAGTACTTGCATATGTAGCAAGAGTGCTACAGAACTATCTCCTCTTGTCACCCTATCTCTTTTAAAATAGGCACAGTTAGTATTGATTAAGTACAATATCTTATTGCGCTGACTATACTGTTTAATTTATTATGTTCATTTGTCAAACAAGTAACTGTTGATGATAATTTTATAATGCTACTTTTAGTGACAGAAGCAGGATTTGGAGCTGATATTGGCATGGAAAAATTTTTTAATATAAAATGTAGATATTCAGGTCTTGTACCAAATGCAGTTGTCCTTGTTGCTACGATACGAGCTTTAAAAATGCATGGTGGTGGTTCAGCTGTTAAACCAGGCAGTCCACTTCCTAAAGAATATAATGAAGAGGTCAGTTATGAATTTATTTTATTTATTTATTTATTGAATAATTTCATATTTTTAAAATTTTATATTTTATTAGAATATGAGAGGTAATTGTAATTTACAATAAATTATAAATTGTTAAATAATTATATGGTATTTATTATTTTTTTAGAGTTTAACATATTACATAATTTTGTGGAGGAGGTTACTCACAAGTAATTCCAATGGAAGAGTTCAATCTTCATCTTACTGGTGATATACATGCAATCACTGCTGCCAATAATCTCTTAGCTGCTCAGATTGATGCACGTATGTTCCACGAAGCAACACAATCTGATGAAGTATGTTTGTTTTATGTTTATATTTTAAATAAAAATGTTTAAATTAAAAACGTTTAGCTTGAATTAGATGATTAAAATCCATTTTCTGTGGATTTTAAGTTGTAAAATGATAAAATTTATTGCAGCCCTTAGCTTCAACAACATATTATTATTAGATATTTTTAAAATATAATAGAAATTATATATATACATATACACAGTGGAACCCCGGTTAACGAACTTTTATTTTGCAAAAATTTTGTCTCGGATAACGAACTTAACGGCTTTTTGTGTCAAATTTGTAAGCTTGCTGACTTTTAGGGGAAATCAGTTAATTGTGTGTCAGTGATGATCTATGGTCCATTCGTACGTTGGTGGTGGCGGAGGAGACAAAGATGACAAGTATTTTACAGTGAAAATCGTTTATTAGAACAGGAAGATGCTTACACATTTGAGATGGTTGGAAATGGCTTATCTACAGTATTTTCTCCCGGCACTGAGGAGTGGTATATCGCTGGTCTTACGATAGTGCAAGCTGATCAGTCGTAGCCCCAATGCGGATGAGATGGGTTCACTTGGTCACAGAAGCGATGGTAGGTGACAGAGCTGCAACGACTGGTGCAGTCCGTGAGGCACAACACAAATTTTGGCGGGCATGACTTCAGGTTTAATTCAGATGAAGATGACACAGATTAATCGCCATAGAATTTTTAGGAAAACTGCATTTTGACCTTGGGATTCGGGGTTTTTATAGTATTTCTTCCTTGAATCTCACCTTACGATTAGTCCTGTGTCCCATTCCTCACTTCCCGATTGTTTTCTTCTTTGTCTCCAGGTGAAAACTGAAACCAGATCAGGTCACGAGAAAGGTTTGTTGTGAGGCATTTATTTGACATCCGTTCATCGACTCTGATCAGAGATTGTTGATAAACCTATAAACCTTTCGCTCATAATTTAGCCTATTGTTTCTGCTATCTGTCATTTTAGAACTTTAATGATTGTACGCGATGTTTTTATACATGTCAAATTGTTCCCCTTTTCCAAAAATTTAACCTAGATTGACTGTTTATGACCGCTTCTGTCAGAGTTTCATCTTCCCCACAGACATTCCACCTGATCCACCTGATCCATTACGTCATATGTTTTCGTGTCACATTTGTTTTGACAACTACAGTAAAGTTTTTTCCTTACTTTTCCCTGAACTTTGGTCTGACTTAATAATAGTGTTTTCGCTTTTAACATGTGGATATTAAATTATATTTGGTTGATGCAAAAGTTTGTCCCATTGTTTTTGAAAAGAATCAAAGAAAACCCATTTTACGAATAAAATTACAAAAATACTAACGGCTAGAACGGATTAATTGTATTTGCATTAATTTCTATGGGAAAAATTGCTTCGGTTAATGAACGGATTTGTGGAACGGATTACGTTCATTAACCAGGGTTCCACTGTATATATATTAATATATCTGTAAATTTAGATATGAAACAATAAACATTTGAATATTAGATTTAAAAAATCATTGTTTTTAGATATATGAATAAGCCATAGGAATGTTATATATATTAAAAAATATGATGTATCATAAGGAAACATATCTTTCATAATAATATTTCCAATACTATAATTTTAAATGTTTTTTCTTAGGCTTTATTTAGAAGATTGGTTTCTACAAAGAAAGGAAAACAAGAATTTACAGAAATACAAAAAGGACGATTACAGGTATTTTAAGTCAATATGATTTGATTTTTTTTATATTTAAGAATTATAATTGTAATTAAATTAACACAGATAATGCTTTTGCTATTCATATTTTGCTTTCATTAAACATAAATAAAATTGATATATTTAATGATTAAAAAAGAATTATTTAACTTTAAATAAATGACCATTAGTTTGTGATATTTGATATTAGGATTAATTTTGGAAAAAGAGGTAATAAAGTAACTTATGATAGCAAATGCTGAAAATTTTCTGCTAGTTTCATTATCTTGTACTTATTCAGGAAATTACAACTGTCGTTAAAACTAAAATCATACAGAATGCTAAGAATAGTCAACTAGATTATTGAAGGTTTAAAAAATAAAATTGCATTCATAAATATTTTTCAGACTTTGATATACTTGGAATAATTGAAACTTGGTATTAGTATTAAAATAACACTAATACCAATTTTCAATTTTAATATTAAAGGACCAATTTTATATTATTTCAGTTCCTATATGAAAATTTATTGGAATTAACTTTATTGTATCATTTGATTCTTGTACTATTTGTTTAATGTATCTCAGTTCTATATTATAACATAAGTATCAACCCATGGATAACCAGTCTTTAAGTTATTATTTACATTTTAACAAGATTTTTATTTTTATAAATGTTTTTATTTCAGAAATGAATTTTGTTGTTTGATTGAAAATTTATAATTAATGTTATTTATTTTTATATATACTTTATTATGTGATATTTTTGCATTTTGTATATAACTTTATTATTATCCATGTAAAAGTGTTTAAAAGTAAATTAAAATTAAAGAATGAACAATATTTAACAAATTCCTCTTGTTCTATTAAGAAAATAACTGATGAAAAGCAAATCTTACTGTATGAGATCAGTAATTTTAGCTTATTCTTATATATTATACAATGTAAGTCATTAATTAAGAATATATAATAAATAAATTTTTTCTATTGTATTTTATTTTTTTACAAAGAAATTAGGCATAAAAGCTACAAATCCAAAAGATTTGACAAAAGATGAAATAAAGCGATTTGCAAGATTAGACATTGATCCATCTACTATCACTTGGCAAAGAGGTAATAAATAGGAAATGTACCATAGAACAATTACAAAATCTTAAGTTGTCTTTTTGAGAAATATTTGAAGAATAATGTTTTATGTAATGAGTAATAAATAATGTAATTAGCATGATATTTAGCCTTATTATACTCTGTAACATTTTTGTACATGTACAAATATAATGATGATAATATTTTTATATGTATGTACAGTACATGGGCATCCATAGAGGCAGTGAGGGGGCAAAGCTTGGAGACAAGTAATTACATCAATTAATTTTTATTTAATTTTTTGGGGTATTTTTTCACAAGTACATTACAGTATTGCTTCAAAATGTCCATGGCTGAGGGTGTAAGATTATATATCTCAAGATTATAGTTTGTGAAATTTTTTACTTGATCTCAGATAGGGGCAAATGTTCCTTTTGCCTCCTCTGTGGACACCCATATGTATGTATGTATGTATGTATTAATAATAATAATAATAATAATAAACTTTTTAAATGTAAAGTTATAGATACGAATGACAGGTTTCTCCGTAAAATAACAATTGGACAATCACCTACAGAAAAAGGAAAGATAAGAGAGGTAATTGTAATTTACAATAAATTATAAATTGTTAAATAATTATATGGTATTTATTATTTTTTTAGAGTTTAACATATTACATAATTTTGAAATACAAAATATTTTTGAATTTTTGTTACTTATTTAATATTTAAATTATGATTGTTTTAAAGACTCAGTTTGACATTACTGTTGCAAGTGAAATTATGGCAATTCTTGCTTTAACAACTGATTTAAGTGATATGAGAGAGAGATTTAAACGTATTGTTGTAGCTAGTAATAAAGAAGGTTATCCAATAACAGCTGAAGATTTGGTAAGCATTAGTTTTTATCTATTATATGTTACATTCAGTATTGTACAGTTTATAAAATTTTTAGGGTGTATTTGGAGCTTTAACAGTATTTATGAAAGATGCAATTAAACCAAATTTGATGCAAACGCTTGAGGTAAGAAACAGTAGAATTTTAAAATTATATTATAATTACTGCTGAAAATATGTTAATATGTTATTTTATCAAAATATGCTGTATTTTTTTCTTTATAAATTTTTAATTTTAAAAATTGTAGGTTTGTGTATTTGTATTTATATTTATATATATACAGTTTTTCTCCTAAAACTTTAAAAAAGCCAAAGAATGTTTTTGATTAGTATTTGTTACCTATAAATCTTATTTTTACCTTTTAATCTTTGAAATAAAACGTTTTGATTTCAAAAATAAGTTTGAAAATAGATTATTATAATGTCTTCAGTAAAGTATTAGCCTACCATTATGGCAGATCTAGATGTAAATTTGATTTCTACATTCATAAATTTTTTAAAACTACTTTGGGTTAGATTATTGTTTACATCTGTTTCCATATTTTTCAACTATGCTGAAGATCCATATAGTCTTGTATACCTTGTGCCAATAAAAAAATTTAAATAAAATTAGATATAATTTTATATTCCATTTAGTATCCTTACATTTTGTTCACTTTTAGCTTTATTGAAATGTTGTAATAGAATTTCTCAGTTAATAAATGATTTTTGTAATTACTTTACAAAATAAAATAGAACAAATAAAATAGAACAGTAATTATTCCTGCATGCATTTTGATACACACAAAGTTTTTATCTCAAATTTTGAATACACGGATAAATATTTAAAAATTCTGCTAGAATAAATACAGTAAGATCTTGCTTAACGCAAGAAGTGTGTTCCTAGATGACAAAGCGCTAAACGAAACAGCTCTAAACGAGGTTATTTTAACATAGAGTAAATAGGGAAAGGGGAACACGTGACCAAAAATAAACAAATTTTACTTTAATTTCATGTTATATTATTATGCAAATTAATATAAAATATGTTAAATAACAGATAAACATATGCATGCAGAAATGCAAAGTTTATTTTTTGATGAAGGTCCTGGCTTTTTAGAATTTCTCGTTTTTTGTGATAAAGTTGTTTAGTTTCATTTGTCGCTTTCTTTTTCTTTCCTTAAGCAAATATCGGTAGCAGGAAATCACATCCAAAATGGCTTGTCTTGTTTTTGCACTCCTTTCAAAATCTGGATCATTCACTACAATTTGATCAACTATTTCAGTTATCGTTACCAAACTTTTACTAAGGAAATCTGTAGAGAAAGTTTTTGGGTTCTTCAGTTTCAGAATCTCTATTTTCCAGTTCTACAGGAATTTCTTGTTTTGCCAGTTCTTGAAGGTCGTCGTTGGTAAGGCTCTCACCAGAAACCTGCAGTGACTCCTCAATATCCTGCTCATCTATATCTAGTCCTGCTGTATAGATTAAGTTGACAATTTAGTCAATCTAATGATACAGCAATATTCTCTTCTCATTGAGAATTCTTGGATACCTCTAGCCATAACTTCTTCCACACTCTGTTTGTGCATTTATCAGTTAATTCTTGCCAAGTGAAGCCTATCGATATTGCCTATGGCATCCATGATATTATGTTTTTTCCAAAATTGCAACAAACAAACATAAATTTATGGAAAGTACAGTGCTATGACGAATTCCTTGGATGATGTCCTTTTGCTGATTGGTTCATGTTCGCAAATAATCGTATTATAAACGAATCAATCAATTGCTGCTCAAAATTTACGCTGATTCAGATAATCTGAATCAGCGTAAATTTTGAGCTTTTTTTAGGCTTTGAGCAGACTGCGTTATATTGAATTAGCATTAATTGAGACAGCATTAAGTGGGATCTTACTGTACAAATATTTCATTTAAAATTAGTTAAGAAATGAATTTTATTATTATTATTTAAAAATGATGTAATTTAGGGTACACCTGTTTTTGTTCATGCTGGTCCTTTTGCAAATATTGCTCATGGAAATTCTTCAATTCTTGCTGATAAGATTGCATTGAAATTAGTAGGTGAAGATGGATATGTAGGTAATAATGAAATTTATAAAAGTAAAATTTTTAAAACATAGTCAGCATGATGAGAGATTATACTTGGTCAATATTAACTGTGTGTATTTTAGGGAAGATAGGGTGACAAGATGAGTGAGGTGCCTACTATGGCATGCCTTTTCTCAGATTCAGTCTAGTATGTCAATCAATCTGATCGCATTCGTATGTAGTATTGTCATCATGCTGAATAAACAATTCAAACAGGACAGGCAGTGCTGAGTGTTTATTTCCACTTCTATATACAAAATTTGCAACTATATGTAGACTTTGAGACAATGTTTGAGGGTGAAGTGAAGACACGACCAAGCAAAAGCATGTTGACCAGAAGAGTGGGTTAGCCTTGGTCTTGCGTCACATAGGTTGGGAATGGTGGTCAAGTGCCATGTTGCCAACTGCTGCATGGGCTAGTTCTATGGTAATTTTGCTATGTGTTCTAGTACTTACTTTGTATGAGTTTTATCTCTGTAGCCTGGATGATAATTGGGAAAGTAAAAGTAAGGGATGGCCAGAGTGAATGTATTAGTCAGTCACACACGTTTTTACTTCAATGGAGACTGTTTTTGAGATTTTTTTTTCAAAGTAATAGTGTTTCTGTTAAATTTCTTTCTTGTCATTACCTATGTGTGTAGCAATGATTTGTGATATATAAACTTTTGTATTTGTATTGTGTAGCAATGCTTTGTATCATATAACCATTTGTATTATTTTTTATAATAAATAAACGGCCACGACGTGGTATCTTTTATCAAGCCTGCCACTTTTTGGTTCGGTATGACTTGAAATGGATCAAAGTAGTCGTGCATGATTTTTTAAACTTGTAAGGTATCCTACTCATTATCTGTGAACACATAACTTGCAACAGTGATATATTCAACAGTTTCCATCAAAAAAGTAAAGCCTTTAAATAGTCAACACTTTTATATGCACATTGCATATTATTTTTCATGCCTGTCTATTTTGGAGGGGTTACAAAGCTACACCCAGGCTACAGAGGATTCACTTTTGTTTATGTAAATGCTATCTTTGAGAAAAAATGAAGTATTATAACTGACAAAACTCGTTTAGCATAAGTACTTGCATATGTAGCAAGAGTGCTACAGAACTATCTCCTCTTGTCACCCTATCTCTTTTAAAATAGGCACAGTTAGTATTGATTAAGTACAATATCTTATTGCGCTGACTATACTGTTTAATTTATTATGTTCATTTGTCAAACAAGTAACTGTTGATGATAATTTTATAATGCTACTTTTAGTGACAGAAGCAGGATTTGGAGCTGATATTGGCATGGAAAAATTTTTTAATATAAAATGTAGATATTCAGGTCTTGTACCAAATGCAGTTGTCCTTGTTGCTACGATACGAGCTTTAAAAATGCATGGTGGTGGTTCAGCTGTTAAACCAGGCAGTCCACTTCCTAAAGAATATAATGAAGAGGTCAGTTATGAATTTATTTTATTTATTTATTTATTGAATAATTTCATATTTTTAAAATTTTATATTTTATTAGAATATAGAATTATTAAAGAAGGGCTTTTGCAACCTGGAGAAACAAATTAGTAACGCAAGGAAATTTGGCATTCCAGTTGTAGTAGTAATTAATCGTTTTTTGTAAGTACAATTTTAAAAATTTATGACAAATTCAATAATGTTAAGAATTTGATTTTCATATAACTATTACATGAAAAATATTAAAATTTTAGGATTCTTTTTGAATATTTTTGTTTTGCCTACATCTTTTCAATTCAACTAGTTTAAATATTTTTATCTGCTTATCTGAGAGAAAGTTCCTTATTCTTGGTTATAGTGTTTATATAAAAAAAATTTATCTGAACTCTAATATTATTTAAACATCTTAATGTAGAGGACGTGGTTGCTGTATCATCAAATGCAGTGTGTAGCATCTGTGTAATCCAAAACGAGTTGGTAGACGAACGGACAGCAATTGGTTAGAAAACGTACGTTTTCTAACCAATTGCTGTCCGTTCATCTACCAACTCGTTTTGGATTACACAGACGCTACACACTGCATTATTTAAACAGTTTGTTATGAAGCATTCTATTAGTTTTAAGAACCCAAATATACCGTATTTTTTGTTTTTTCATATCTCTTTAATATCAGTACTTGGCAGGTATGTATGTATCCAGAAGGGATGCTTATGGTGCTGTAGCACTTCTTGATACTTATAAAGTTTTGTTACTTTAAAATAAAAATAAACTTAATAGTGCATATCACATAAATTTCAATTAGGTCAGATTAAGTAACTAAAATAATTCTAATTGAGTAGCATTCTCTGAAAAATGACAGGAGGCAAGACCCTTGGTCTCCCAATCTTCACCCAAATTCTGGATACACCACTGGTGTATGGCATGTGAAATATATTTCTTTTATGTTTCTATTTTGCAAATTTTGAAATGATCACATAGTAACATACATTTTTTTTTGCATTTATACTGTATTAATTTCATCATGAACATGGATTCATGATGAAATTAATACAGTAGAATAGAGGAAAGAACTTCAAAAATAACAGTTTCTGTAAAGTAAACAGATATATAAATTTTCTAAATCTGTTTACAAATTATTTGTAAACTGATACAAGAAATATATATATATATTGTCGCGGGAACAACGGCAATCAGTTATTAGGAACACAAAGGTATTTATTAACTCAGACAATGTACAACTCCTGCAGCTTGCAGTATGAGAACAAGACACTCTCTCAACCTGAGAGCTGGCTATTATAGCCTACAGAGGCATGGTAGAAACACGGTAATCAGTTAGTATTTACATATGTTCTCAGACTGGGAGAACGTACCCACAACAAAAAGATTGTGCATCAATGAGGTTTGAACTGGAGACCTTTGCTTGATAGGCAAAGCCGCTAACCTCTAACCCATGAATGACACGGTGGGACAAGCGAGCCGCGGCAATATTATATTCAATAGTGGATCCAGAAGTACCCAAAAGGGGCAGCTAACTCAAAAATTAAACATATTTGAATAATTAACAAGTGTATTTTATTAACATGTGCATGATAATTGTATTGTAGGCATCTGATAAACCATATTTGCCATCATAAATGTTTTTAAAATAAAGTCTCACTTCGATAATTCACTTTATGGTCCAATTTATTTTCACAACTGGCATAAATTTTTTGTTATGACTATCTCAAAATTAAACAAAAATTGGCATCATATTTAAGTTCAATAAAAAGTAATCTGTTTGTTTAAGGAAATGTAACATTTTTTGGTCTAGCATTAACTAATGATATATGACTAAAATATTTGTTTTAGTTGGATACCTATTTAGCCTGGGGCACAACATATCAGGGACAAAATGTCTATGAAAAATTTGAGGTTGCTTGCCCATATTTAATCCTGGGCCTTATAATATACTATTAACAATGTTAATATTGTTATATTGGCCATTGTTAATAGTATATAATAATAATACAATAAGTTGTTTAATTTTTTCATTGAAAAGTACGAAAAATTATTTATATATTGTAGGTTTGTATGATAATTAGTGATGTAACAAATATTCGGTTACTATTCGGTATTTGGCCGAATACCTAAAAACAGGAGTAATAAATAACAAAAACACAGTAAATTAATCATTTTGGTATTTAGATTTAATGTTATCAAGTTAGTGTTGTTTGTTTATATTTATTTATAACTTGTAACATGCACAAAATAAAAAAGAAAATAATATTAGTCACATCTATTCACAATTTACAATTACAAAGATTAGCACATGTACACATCTATCGTTGGAGAATCCTCACACATCTGAGGGTCTGACCCTGCCTATCCTTCTTTTTAAGCGCTCGTCTTTGCTCTTCCCTTTCTCTTTCCTCCATCGCTCTAATCCATGTATGCCAGTGCATACATCATAATATGTGCTCATGATACTTTCGTCACTTTTCTGTCGTAGAGTTCCCATTTTACAATTACATGACTCAGTCTGGTGATAACGGAGAAAAGAGACATAGGACATCGATATAAGTCACGGTTATGATTTCACAGATTCGAGACAGCTTGATAGCCCAAACGGCCCCAGGCTTTCGCCTATGCACGCTAAGTGACTTTCATTACAAGCATTTAGCTTTCCGAAGTCTATGACAACAATTGTTTGGCATTGACGGCTGTGAATTTTGTGCCAATAAGCTGCCTCGACTTGTTTGATTATGTTATCAACTCAATTTCATATTTATTTTTGTATTTTCACTTCGCAGTCCTTCTCTGTTCTTTTTCCGTTATTTACACGTGTAGGTTATTTCATTGTTATCCACATTTGATATCATCATTTATCACATACTGCCATGACACTCTTGTCTGTCCGCTACAACTGCCAAGAATTAACGCGCTTGGCAAAGCGTAGTGACAGTGGGCCAATAGAGAGCAGGATCCTTGCCATAATGCAGTTTTTGCACCAATTTTCATACGTGCATTAATCAAGCCGAATAGTTTGGCCAAATATTCAGCTATTCAGCCACACTCCTGGCCGAATATTCAGTATTCGGCCAGGAGTGTGGCCGAATAGCTGGTGATAACGGAGAAAAGAGACATAGGACATCGATATAAGTCACAGTTATGATTTCACAGATTCGAGACAGCTTGATAGCCGAAACGGCCCCAGGCTGAGGCCAAATATACTATTCGTTACAACACTAATGATAATAGAATGTCAAATGAAAATAGTCTGTTTATTTTTTAACTGTATGAAGTAGTTTAAAGAATGCCTGCAGAAATTTTAATACAGTATTTTCATTATATAAAACTTATCAAATTAATTAATTTTTCCTCAAAATTACAATATTTAAAAATTTTTATTAAACACATATTTTTAATTTTTAGAACTGATACAGATAATGAAGTTGAATTAATAAAACAGTTATCAAAAGAAAATGGAGCCTTTGATGCAGTAGAAAGCAATCACTGGGCGATAGGAGGACCTGGAGCAATTGACCTGGCTAAAGCAGTCATTAATGCTGCTAATCAAGATTCTGATTTCAAGTTTCTTTATGATCTTAAGGTAATTATTTAATAACTTATTTTAATTTTAAATTTCTTATGTAATAAGTTTTGTATGTAAATTTCTAGCTGTACAGTAGTACAACTAGAAATTTAGCAAGGGGTGCAGCTAAAAATCTTAAGTATCAAATGTTGTTTGAATAAAACTGTAATACACAAATTATATAGCATATATGTTTGGTTTATAGCAATCAAATCTAGTATATAAATCATAATTACATGAAATTACTGGACAAATCACATACACAGGTTTGAGTCATTAGTTGTATATGAATATGAAAGGGAAAAATAATGTTGATAATGTTACTAAATATTCAAAGACTTACAGGTTCTATGGTTTAAATTTATATTTATGTAGTGACTGGTTTTAGTTTACTTTTAAACTTGTATATAAACAAATTTCAATTGGATATTAAAAAATGGATATTAGTAGCAGGTGGTGCATGGCACTCCTTGCACCCTCTGGCTGCAGCTATGATGTACTGTAGTATATGTTCTCTTACTTAGAAGTAATGAAAATATTAAAGAAAATTATCATCAGATTTATAAAAATTCATTAATGTAATAAATAATTTATATTATTATTTATTAAAAGAAACAACTATTTAATATATAATTTTTAGAACTTTCTTGAGTATAATTTAATAAATTAGACTAGTAATTTGATAAATCCATTCATTAAACTACATAGAATATTATTGTACATCAGATTCTATTTTGTCTAATTATTGTTTATCACAAAACACCTTTTTTCCATAAATTTAGTTTAAAATATTTTGTTAAAAATATCTTTAGAACTCTTAGCTCTATCTTCAGTTTTAAAATAACTTAGTTTCATATAAAATATTTAATCATATGAAAATAACAGATAATATACTTTATTCTTATGCTGTAGAATGACATATCTAGCTTACAATTGTTGGAGACTGAGGTTCAAACCTAATAGAATGGGCTATCTCTCTTCCATACTAATCAACCTTATTTTAGCCAAACCTGCCCATGATGGACAAGCATGTGGCTTGCTATACAACTTCATGTATGAGAAGTACTGGCATATTAATCAATTAGTGACATATATTTATAAATATATAACTATTTAAACAATTTCAATAGTTTTAAGCTACATATATATATATATATATATAATCATTTGATTCATTATTTTTTTGTATAATTTTTACATTTTAACAATGATTTATCTTAATAGCTTCCAATTGAAGATAAAATAGAAATTATTGCTAAAGAGATATATGGAGCAGATGGAATAGAGTTATTAGAAGAAGCAAAAATAAAAATTGACAGATACAAAAGACAAGTAAGTTACATAGAAGACAATAAGTTACAAGAAGAATATTATAAAAATGTATTTCCTGCTAATTTAGAAACATGCACTAAAACTCAAGTTCAAATTAATGGAATAACCTTTCAGATGAAAAATTGTAAAAAAGCAAACTTAAGTTTCTGCATTAAAAAACAAACTCTTAAAAATTTTAAGAGAATTTAATAATTTTAAATTGTGAAACTTTTATTAAGAAAATTTTACCTTTAATATATTTTTAGCTTGGAATTTTTCATGGAAGATATCTCAACTATCTTTTAAAATATATTAAAATTTAACAATTTCAAAAGCAGTAATTGATAACTTAAAACTCAGGAGATTATAATGGGTCAAATCTTTTCTTCCAGAAATTCTAAATTAAAAATTAGCATGAGATGACAGCTTAACTACCTACCTGTAGACAAATTACTTCGTATCTGATTATTAAATTAGTCCAATTGAAGTCTGATAATTTGGCAGATTGTCTAGCTTTGATTATAATGTTAAAATTCTAAAATGATTGTTGATTTGTAGTACTTGTCCTTAATTACTTATCACTTTTATTCACTTTAGACATTCTTATGAATTAGGACTTGTTATACTGAGGGAAGAGAAACTCACATTTTCCAATTAAATATATTTATTGTAATGTAATCTTGTCAAGAAGTCCTAATTCAAAAGAATGTCCAAAGTGGACAAAAGTATAATTCTGAAATGATTAATTCTAATCAAAGTATTTTTTTTCTGGATTAACCAGAAATTGATAATATTTAAAACAGAACTTTTTAGGCAGAAAGCTTTCAGAGTGCAGAAGTTTTCAAAGTACTATATTATGTGAAAGATTTTGTAACTACTACATACTAATTAAGTATTAAAATTATTAAATTTTTTTTTATATTAATATACAATTAAGACTATGTAAATGAGTCTTTCAATATCCTTTCTCACACTTTAGGAAAATAACAATCTTATGGCGGAATCAACTTTTTATTACAGGTGTGATGATAGGTGCAAAATGAGTTACAAAGATACGTTATAACATAAATATCTTTATTTCGCATACAAAAAAATCGATTCTTTGGAATGCCAGCTCCTCTCAGACCCAATACACACGTATATAACCTGAGCCATACAAATCTTGATATAACACATCGTTATTGACTCTATTATTGTGACACTACAAATTACCGAATATGATATATTTACAACAAATATACAACAAACTACAACTAAGTGCTTACAACTAAGTAAATCTAAGTAAGAATAGAGTAAGTAGACTGAAACAGGAAATTGAGTAGGAATAGAGGGTACCTAGTTATAGAGGAAAGTGGGTACCTAGTTTTCAATGGTGATCTTGGGGTGGTGAATTTCCAGAGCTTTTCTTCCTCGGGTCGATTGATGGTCCTTGTTCTTGTTTAATTTTCTTGAATGATGGTCTGGATATTTCAAAGATCTCTCTTGACTGAAGTTTTCAATATTATTTCTCAGGTCTTCTTTCATCTCTATATGCTCCCAAAATGCACTAGAGAGCACACTTCATCGGTCCGGTCCTATCAAAGTCCCCACCATGAATGACCACCAACTTAGCCCTCAGGGCATCATTCCTTTCTCTTGTTCTCAGGATTAGTTATCACCACCCAAGGAGAAAAAATTAAAGAAAGAACATTCTGGAAAGGATAGACAAAGAAACAAAGAAAGAAAGAAAACTATACAAAATTATTATAAATATACATACATACATACATACAACATGTCAGAATGCCACACAGGCTACTCATTCACCTCACTATGCAAAATGTTACAAAATTTCTTCCAACACTCGTTTGTATAGTCTTAATTATGTATTAATTTTACAATTATAGTCCTGACCATTTTATCAAATTCTTTTGATGTTAAATTTATATTCAAATTCTCTCACCATTTTTTTACAACTAGTATCATTAATTCAGATTATCAATATTCTTATTCTAATTTTAGAATTATTTATTATTATAAATAATGATTTGACAAAGGTACTATAATAAGCTATCAGTTTATTAATCATGGTTTGCATATAATTCAGAATCTCACAATATCATGGTTAGTAGAGGTTGGGGTATCATTTTCCATTTCTTATTCATGCTGGCCAACCCCATTAAAAATCAAACTTATCTGTAATAGCAAAATTTTGGCCATCTATATAATGTTAATGCCTTGCATTGATCAATTGATTATTTTAATTAAATAAAGAAAATCTTTTCAGAATCACCTTAAAAGCACCTCTTATATTCTGTCTGATATATTCATTTTTATCGGAATTTTTAAAAGATAATTATTGATGGTTAATTAATTAAGAAGTCTTCATCCATTTATAATGAAAATAAACTGTATTATTATAGTAATATTCCAATATTGAAGATAATATTTTACATATATGAATAAACACTTGAAAATGAATAAATATGCTGTTTTTTGATTTTAAGGGATTCAATGATTTTCCAATTTGCATGGCAAAGACTCATTTATCCTTATCTGATGATCCAAATGCTAAAGGTACACCAAAAGGGTTTGTTCTTCCCATACGAGACATCAGAGCGAGTGTCGGAGCAGGATTTTTATATCCATTAGTTGGTACAGTAAGTATAAAAACCAGTTTATGTATTGATATATTATATAAGAATTATTTGAAATTTGGAACCATGTTCAAAGTTCAAGAACTTAAGAAATTTTTATAAATTTCTTAAATACTTTTTATAAATTAAAAAAACTTCCTATCTAAATTTCAGTTTTTGTTTGTTATTCTTTTGAATTTTACAACTTTAATTATTTTAGATTTTCATATTTAAATTATTCTAATCATGACTGTTAATTTTAAGTTCTATTTTTAACTTTTTAATTTTGTTCCATTTAAAGACCTTTAAATGTAAATTATGTTAAATTCAACTATCAGTTATATTTTGTAATTGTTCAATGTTCTGCATAAAGAGTTTGTGATAGACTAGATAGATTTGAAAATGTTTCTTTTCAAATAAATCTATTGGTTTCCTCAACTTAGTAGTTTATTTGTTGAATTTTGAACATGGTGACAAATCTTTGATTAAAAAAAAAGTCATAATGTCAGACAAGTTATAATGGAGGAGGGCATATACCATTTGTAAGAGTAAATAACTCATATTTTTAAACCAATCCCAATTAAACAGAGTCACTCTCATGAGTACTTTTATAATATCTCTACCAAGGACTGTCATAGAATAAAGAAATTTATATGGTACAAATGTTTTACAAGTTCTCATCTCTAACAAAAGGAGAAACATATTTTTTGGATTAGGCCTAAACTAACACATGCTACAGAAAAAAATCAATTATATACTATTGCAAATGTTTGATTTTTAGAATATCTTCAGGAGGATATGGATGGAAGACTGTTAGCTATACAAGTGAGCTTGCAATAAAATAACAGAACATCTTAAATAAATAGCAGTAATTTAACACGAAAATGTTGAAAATGTTTTCATATTAAATTACTGTATTGCTTTTTAAAAACATTTTCAAAAGCAATAATTTTTAGCTGGATGAAAAACTTTTGAAAATGTTTTCAAAAGTTCTTCATCAGACTAAAAGGTTTTGAATCACAATGGAAAGGAATATAGATTCAAATCCAAAGTTTGAATATTACAAAATTTATGGAATGATCTGATTGGAGCTCATAATGTAAATTGATTATAATGTAACCAAGCCGTTAAGCCATGCTGAGATCAATTATTACATGTGACAAATCAAAATAAATTAAGATAAAGGCTCAACAGGGACTTTATTTTAATTATAGAGAAGCCAGGCATATATAACATAGGCATAACAGATAACAGGATTGGCAAAAGAGTAGAATACATAGGTGCATATATGCAAGAAATTGAGTTTGCCAAATGTTGCTTACATCAGATGGCAATTAGCTACAAAGATTAAACAACAGTATATGAAAAAAAGGTCACAAGACCAAACTATTGCAATTTTGTGTAGATCAGCTAAGAAATGGTGCATAGAAAATGATATAATGTGCCTATATTCTGATAAGAGTAGTTTACTTATCTTCAGGAGTGTGTGCGTATTCAAACAGAAGATACAGGACTATCTGCACATTACAGATTCTAAACAATTGAACAAAGATACTACTACATCATCATCATATACCATTGTGTTGTCAATGGCCCTTCTATCACTACTAGGTGTAACTATTATAAAAGATTGCAACCCCAAACAGCAGTGGAAACAGTATATTACTCAACAGTAAAGACTGCATCAAGATTTCCTACCAATCTTAGAGCAGCCTGAGTGTAGTATGTTAAACTCTTTAATGACTTCTTGCTGACTGTGGACTCCTACCACTAAAATAACAAGTTTATCCCTTCTTACTTACTGCCATGTTTTACCAGGAAAAGATTAAACAAAGATGAATAAAACTCTGTACTCTTCCAGACTTGTAGGACACTATGTATGTACATATATTTTTTCCCCTTAAATATATATCAGAAATTTTAAATATGAAATGGAAATTCCTGTATACTGTAGTAGTGTTTGTTACTAATCTTTTATAATGTATATGGGTTCACAGAATTTTTTTTTAATCAGTAGAATCATCATCTGTGTAGCTCATAAATTACCTCCTGTATGACCATGAAAATTTCAATTCAAATTTCACTTGTTTTAGATATAATTTATAAATTTTTAATACAAATCATTGAAGAGAAAAAAGATATAATCATGAATGCTTCATTTGAGTATCAAAATTAATGAAAAGAATTTAAAAAAAAAAAAATATATTAATTTGGATATATAAGTCATAAATTAAGTAATTATTTATAAAATAAAATATAGAAACACATTTTAACCTTTTATATTTTTTGTTATAAAATTATTGTATAGACTCCTAAGGAAATTTCAAGTTTAATTCTTACTGATATTTGTTGTATCTTCTCTTATTACTATGTTACCTTGGCAAGTTATGAAATGATACTCTGTAATAGAATACTTTTTCATATAATTTTCCAAATGATTTCCCCACATGACAAGTTATCTATCATTTTACGCTTTTAGAGTGGCATTTTCTTTTATCGTCTACTTATTGAATATTCCTACTTTAATTTACGTCGAACAAGTGCAAATTTTGTTTATTATTCTATCAGATAATTCAATTCTTTACTGAATTGAATTAGAGGAAAATAAAACCCCTCATTTTTTTTATTTTTTTTATTAGATGACCCGTAATAAAAATCTTTGCTTGTAGGATTGAATCTTCCATTAAAAATCTTGATAATTTATGAATGGTCTTTTCTGAGGACTGGCGCATTCCAATGTGGATTAAATTCCTAGAGTTGAAATTTTACTAGGATTTTAAGTTAGATATTGCCTGGATTTTAGGCTAGAGTATTATATATATACTACAGGATCTTGTTACATTTCTGAATGCCATATAAATTTCCAAAATTCATTGTCCTGTTTTTTTTGTTTTACAGTAAGGAATGAGAGATTATTTTCCATATACAAGATTCCAATCAGTTTTGGAAAATCATTTAATGCTTATTTTGTAATTAGGAAAGTTATTTATAATTGTTGATACTACTATGCATATGTAGCTAGAACTATTTCTAAGATTATCAGCTGATAAATTGTACATTAATCGTGTACATTAAATAATGTTTTAAAATCATTTCCAGATGAGTACCATGCCGGGATTGCCCATCAGACCCAGCTTTTACGATATCGATTTGAATATAGAAACCGAAGATGTGGAAGGTTTATTCTGAAAGGTATCAAGTTTACTAATTTGCACACAAATTAAATGGAGCAATTTTTGTTTGCATGTGTTTGTAAAAAAATAATTAAAAAAAAAATTACTTTTCTAAAATAAAATTCTGTTACTAATATGATGATTTGTTGAATATGATTAATCGAAAGTAAAACTTTTATACTTTGTTCTATGACTAAGTATATATTGCATATATATTTAATATCTGAGATTATATTTTAAAATTCCTTACTTGTTAGTAAATTTTTATTTATTTTATATCCTGTTTGAAAAAATTTCAACATAATTGGGATTTGTGAAATTAAGAATCTGAGGGGGTAAAGTCCATTTTTGACTGTCTGAATTGTTTATCACTGGAATGTATTTGACTACACATTCTTCTTTTTTAAATTGTAACTTAACTTTTTTTTTTTAATTTTTTTGCCATTAATCTACAGCAAGTTTGTTACTTTAACGCTGAAAACGTCAGTTGAAGTTTTAATTAATTTAAAACATGTTTAGACTTAATTGAATGAATGTAGAATACTTTATGCATCACTGACAGAATTTTCTGCTTTAATTTTACAAAAAGCCCCATGTTACAGGACGAAATTATCATAGAACTAATTTCCACAGCCCACGAAGTGCATAAAACACTAAACACTGGTTGTGTGGGCCGATCACGTGGAGTTTTCCGGGGTTTTCACGTGTCTAACATGTAAATATGACTAATTATCTATTTAAAGTCCTCTCTGGGAGCAATCACAATCGTAGATTGCCCACATGTTGCATTGCCTTATCCCATTGATTCAATCCAATCTATTAATAATTTTGGCAACTTCAAATTTGCTACGGTATTAAATGTCTTTTTAAAATAATTCCGTAATTAAATTAGAGTAAATTATTATAATGAATTTAATACGTTAATAATAATTTCTTTTTCTGTCGGTAATGCCATTCAGAATAACAATACTTCATTTTATAACACAGCCTTTATTGACGGGAAGTGATTCGCAGAATGTAGCAAACATCAAATTCCAATGTAAATTGCTAAAGAAATGAATCACAATTACGAGCAAATGTAGAATTAATTTAATTTGTAATATTCGTGGAATGGAAGTTTAAAAGAAGCAGTTCTAATAGATGTAAATGTTTACCGCAACGCGATAAGTGGGCGATGCCTCCCGGGAGGCCTTTTTTTGGATAAAAGGCCCGTGTTTAGGTTGTTACTAACGTGAAGAAAACCCGAAAAACTACGTTGCCGGCCCGTTGACCAAGCTCGAACCCACGACCAGTGTTTGATGGTTTTATCTACTCGGCCACTGGTGGGCGTTAATGTTTGGATTCGGAGCCACATATCACTTCTGGGGAACTAAAATTACAGTTTTTTTAAAGAAGAAATTCATAGATTTATTTCACTAAATGTGTAATAAGATTCATTTAAACCGAATATTCAAAAGAGAAAGGAGAGAAGGAAAAACTAAAGCTGGCAAGGGGTCTTGCTAGACTTTCCTGGCACTCGAATAAGAGGTAAGGGTGCCATTAGGAAGACCGATAACTTCCAATTATACTATAATATAAAATTTAAATAATAACAAAGGTTAAGAAAAGTAATTTTGTTGAATTTTTTTTTAACTAAGCACAAAGTTAAAATTGTGTGTGGCGCCATCTGTTACGATATTTTATCAAAAATTAATTTTTACATTATTATAAAAAGGTAAGAAAGGCTACAGATGCATTTTTTTTTTTTTTTAATTTGTTGAATGCCAATAACGGTTAAAATTCTTATTAAGTACGACCCCACTGGAGATATGCAATGGGTGCAGAGGTGGGCGAACCTATGGCACGCGTGCCCAAAGTGGCACGTCGAAGAAATCAGCACGTAACGTATTATACGATATCGGTTTATCATCTTTTTCAATCAGTTCTTTACATTACTGTAATTACAGCATATTTATTTATTTAAATATAGTTTTTTAAAACTCTCTTTACCCTGTGGGCACTAAGAGGGCTTTTTTATTTAGCGAACTCCAAATGGAACAGTCGGATGGTTGAAGAATGGATCACCACCTGAAAATTTTCTGGGGTTTTGATCTCGGGTCCACAAGAGTGATAAGCTACCACTTTGACCGCTCGGCCATTTCGCCAAATTTAAATATAGTTACTAGAAGTCTAAAACTTCTGCACGCATAATCATTTTTAAAGAAAAGTATGCTTAATATGCTTACTATGTGGCACATAGACTCAAAAAGGTTCGTCATCCCTGGCCTAGTGGATTAAACCACTAAGCACTGGTGGCGGTGGGTTTACGTCTGGCCGCCAACGGACTTGTCACGCGGAGTATTCCGGGTTTTATTCCTAAATAGGAGTCGGTTTTCCATAAAATTCCCTCGACAGATCGCCCGCGAGTTGCGTTTCCGTATACATTAACACGAGATATACGACCAGGGCCATCGAGAGGGAGGGAAAGCTGGGAATTTTTCCCTGACTCGGAGGAAACTTAGGGGTTAAAACAGCTAAGGGCCTCTATGAATTAATGTTATTTTCATTAGTAAAAATAACCACTACCGAAAAATTACTGAGGTCGCTGGTTGGGATTCGATTTCGGATCTCCCAAAGTGGTAGGCAATGAATGTTTACTATAGAAGTAATGAGAGACTCAGTCGCATTCCGAGCATGTTGCCGAAGATTTGAATACAGCTCAAGATTATAAATTATCGTGTTTGACTAATATTTAATGACGGCCGGATGGCCGAGGCGGTTAAGGAGGAATCCAGTATGAAAACTGGAAATTTTTTACGGGCAGTCTGCCCCTACCATTTTCCATCGTGGGCTTGGACCGAGTCCCATCTATTAATAGAGAGATTGCGGCCGACTTTTTCACCCCAAAACGTGAACGTCGGACGTCGAGCGCCGCCATCTGGCAATTCTAGAAGGTTGATAATGGCGTTGGCTACGTCTAGCATGGGGAGTAGACGATCGGTTTAAACTTCTTCATTTTTTTGTGTTTGGAGTTAAAATTATGACGTATTTTTTTAAAATAATAATTATTTAAGCATTTATGAATAATATTATAAAGAAACACGATTTTAATCCAGAAATGATTTAATTATTCAATTTTTTTTGCAAGTGATATGAAGTACCTATAGAATTTACTTATATTTNTATTTAAAAATAAATGAATGATATCCAATTTATTCGTAATATATGAAAATTGTTTTGCTTCAATGATAAATCAACGATACTAGCTCAAATATTTCTATAAAATATGGTGACTTATGCAAATTTATTGTTGTTGGTTAAGTTACGGCAACGCAACACTTGCTTGGGCGATATATATAGGGGATGCCTTCCGGGAGGTCTTTTAAGAGAAACTGGCCCCTATTTGGGCGTTACAGGTGTGGAGAAAACCCGGAAAACTCCACCTGGCCAGCCCGTCCGAGCAAGGCGCGAACCCACGACCGAACTCCCAGTGTTCAGGGTACGAAGAACAGCTTGGCCACTTGTGGGTCGCAAATTTATTTATAAAGCAGATAAAATATTTAGTGAATTAAATATTTTGATTTCTGTTATGATATTTATGGAAATTAATTTGTAATATAAGAATATATTAAATGAACTCGCTTTAAATTTCCTTTTTTTAAAACTCTTTCCTCCATTTAGGTACTAAGAGAGTCATGTTTAGCAAGCTCATTATGGGTCTTTTTTTAGCAAGCCCTAGGTATTTCCTCAGCACTCGGCCATTCCATTGTGGGTCTGGCCGAACCCACAATGGTCTTGCTAAAAGAGGCCTTCTTAGTGCCCACAGGGCGGAGAGTTTTTTTAAAAAAAAAGAAAAAGAACTTGTCCGGGAAATTCCGGACATATACATTGAGAGATAATTTTTTATTTTCAAACGAATGATTCACTCATTCGTTAGTAATGTCACGCTGTACGATATAAACATTAATCATAATTAACACGATCATTATTCATATATAGCTTATTCATTATGATTAATTAATATGATAGTTATTAAAAGTTTTATCGTAACAAACCAGTTTCAAACATTTCCATATTAATCATTATTAAAATATCCAATTAATTTGTCATTTTATTTATATTATTTAATATTAAAAAGGATCATCCAGATAGCCTCGAGTGAAGAAATTCGAGTTCGAATTCCTCATAATTTAACATGCGAGTCGGGGTATCGCTTCTCCATCTCTCATTCATGTTACTCGGCCCCATTTTGGTCGGGCCTGCCCGTAATGGGCATAGTTTTCTACAATATATAACTTATGTTCTAATGCGATATTATTAAAAATAAATTACAGTAAAACCTGTTTATGTTGGACACCTTACGTGTCCAATTTAGACAGGTGCCCAAGTTATAGAGTGAGTAGATTTTATCCTGGAAGCGTGGAAATTAATCTAAATCTAATCTAAATTATATGTTCGAATTGTTTATTAACAATTAAATTACATAATTGTAACAAAGAAAATTATAAATTAATTTTTTGAGAATAATGCACACACACACACACACACACACACACACACACACATATTTTTTTAAAATATTAATTCTACTTTAAAAATGGATATGAAGTACCTATAGAATTTACTTATATTTGTGTTCATAATAGCTTATCATAATTCTGCAGGAGTAGGTTTGTTCTTCTACGGCATCATCTACCATCAACAGCGTAATACGTTTGTAAATTTTCTAAAAATAATTTTCCGAGCTGTTTTCGGATTTGCACAAGCCACTATTTCCCTCAACAAAAGTATGAGGTGGTCCTATCGTCCTATCGTACGGTAGGAGACACGACGCTAATTAAAAATAATTAGTGTTATTAAACACCCTATAAATACTTTAAAATAGTTTGTTTATTTGACTTCGCTGGTAACGTTCGTCGTCGATAAACGTTTTCGCCATTTTTCAATAATATCCCATGAGTCAGTGCGCAATGTGAACGCGTGGCGCAACGTGTTTTACTTCGATTTCAAACGTCAAACGTGTACTTCTGCTTGCCGTACAAGTTTAACGTTTGAACTTCGGCCTCAACCTCTCTAATATCTCCTGAACCAAGGGTCCGATTTTCCTGAAAATTTCTTGAAATACTCCTTGCAAAATTTCAGAAATTTTCGACAAAAGGCACGGGGGTATTAGAGAGGTTGCGGCCGACGTTTTCATCGCGAAAACGCGTACGTCGGACGTTCAGCGCTGCCTTCCTGTAAGCCTAGAAGTTTGACAATGGCGTTTGGAATGTCAGTGGAATAATGCTCGACGTATCAAACGCCATTGTCAAACTTCTAGGCTTACAGGAAGGCAGCGCTGAACGTCCGACGTACACGTTTTCGCGATGAAAACGTCGGCCGAAACCTCTCTATAAAGCTTGAAACAGGGTGAACAAAATGGTGCCCCCACACATACTAACATCCATATGTACAGAAATTAACCCCGATTTTTTTTTCGATGTTTCAAGGTTCTCTTGAGTCCGAAAATGACCGATGTAGGACAAACCCGGACACATGGTTTCAAAAATGAGAACAATTCTAATTTTACAGGAAAATATCTTTCTGAGTCGTTGTAATCGCTCGTAATGTATCATATAATTTTTTTTTTTATGAAAAGAATTTACAATTAATTTATTTAAAAATAAATGAATGATATCCAATTTATTCGTAATATATGAAAATTGTTTTGCTTCAATGATAAATCAACGATACTAGCTCAAATATTTCTATAAAATATGGTGACTTATGCAAATTTATTGTTGTTGGTTAAGTTACGGCAACGCAACACTTGCTTGGGCGATATATATAGGGGATGCCTTCCGGGAGGTCTTTTAAGAGAAACTGGCCCCTATTTGGGCGTTACAGGTGTGGAGAAAACCCGGAAAACTCCACCTGGCCAGCCCGTCCGAGCAAGGCGCGAACCCACGACCGAACTCCCAGTGTTCAGGGTACGAAGAACAGCTTGGCCACTTGTGGGTCGCAAATTTATTTATAAAGCAGATAAAATATTTAGTGAATTAAATATTTTGATTTCTGTTATGATATTTATGGAAATTAATTTGTAATATAAGAATATATTAAATGAACTCGCTTTAAATTTCCTTTTTTTAAAACTCTTTCCTCCATTTAGGTACTAAGAGAGTCATGTTTAGCAAGCTCATTATGGGTCTTTTTTTAGCAAGCCCTAGGTATTTCCTCAGCACTCGGCCATTCCATTGTGGGTCTGGCCGAACCCACAATGGTCTTGCTAAAAGAGGCCTTCTTAGTGCCCACAGGGCGGAGAGTTTTTTAAAAAAAAAAAAAGAAAAAAGGAAGAAATGCTCGCGAATTTATCAATTTTTTTCCAGCTCGTCCCCCAACTTCGTCCCCTCTTCTCACATCACCCTCTAATAAATACAATTCAACAAGTTATATAAATGTTCAACCCCAGTAAGAGATGGTTGAACACCCCGAAACTCTTGTTTAATCTTACCTAAATGGATCCTTCATAGTTTCTCATCTTCAATGGGGTGCATTGATCGATGGTTGCCAATTAGACTTAGATATATCCTGCTGTTTTTGGCTACTGTCTCGCCTACTGACCGCAGATTGAGTTGATTGGAAAGCATCTTTATCTAAAGCAAGCACTCGCTAAAGTGCAAAACTTTTTTTAAAGATAAAATTAATGAACGGAGGATCCTTCGTTCGAATTACAATCCCCTCTCCTGGCTCTGCAAAGGAAATGTAATTTTAATTTGATCACAAGAATTCAAACATGTTTAAAAAATTAATGGCAATTTATTTTATTTATTATAATAATTTTTTTCCTTTCCCTTCTCCTTAACGGCCGTATTTTAATTAATAACTTATACAGGAGACGAGACAATAAAAGCGGGTTATAACATTAAAAAAAAAGAAGAAAAGGGGAGGAAGAAGGTCGAAAAGGGAAGGCATCATCGTCTCATTTTAAGCGGAGCAATATCCATTTTCATTTGATTTCGCTCTTACTCTTACACTTGACTAAACTACTACCTATATGGTGCAAAGTGAGAAGCTGCCATTTTCTATCCAGTTCTCCTTCTCGTTACCCGGGCAACCGTCTCTTACTGCAGAACACAGAAGCATTATACGGAGGGTGCTCCTTGCAAATTTACTGGCAGTGAGGCGATATTCGTCAACACCTCAGCACCCAGCTCGTCTGAAACTGGTAGATAATTGAGAAGGGACGACGTTAACGGTCGTATTTGTTTTGACTGACGTTCCCTCCAAGAACACTTGAGCCTTTAGGTAGTTCTATGAAAACGGAGAGAAGAGAAACGGCTGGGGCGGAAATGAGACGTTTCGCCCGTTCGGAAAATAAGTTTAGCTGGGATTTCGTCACTTCACTGCAGTTTTACTAGCAAAATACCAACATTATCCACTTATTGTAACTCCTTGTATGTAATGTGACTGACTTAAATGCATCCCGGTAATGGCTTTCGTAAGATTTTGTTATTAGATATCTAATATGACGTCATATCAGATCATCCCTTTTATTCTTGCAACATGAC